>NW_024412415.1:11827250-11994052 GCF_014898765.1 Herpailurus yagouaroundi | reverse complement strand
TACTCTCTCTCTCTCTCTCTCTCTCTCTATATATATATATATATATATGGCATATATATATAGATATATATAGATATAGATATAGATATAGATATAGATATAGATATAGATATAGATATGTATATATATGCCATATGTATATATATATGCCACATATATATGTATATATATGCCATATATATATATATATATATATGCCACATATATATGTATATATATGCCACTATATATATATATGTGTGTGTATATATATATATATAGCCACATATATATATAGTAAAAAAAATAATAAAAGACTAAGTTCCGTAGTCAGAATTTGAACCTGAATCTCTTCATTCTGTTTCAAAGCCAGAATTTCACACAAAAGCCAACTAAAAGATAACACCTTACTAGATGCTAAATGTGATATAAGGGAATGTGAGGGAACAATAATGGCTACTACCATTTATTAAATGATCACCACAAGCTAAGTACTTGCAAGTATTATCTCATTTTAACTTCATTATCCTGCAGTAGGTTGGTTGTATTAATGACCCCAACTCTTCTCTCTCCACATTCTTTGCAGGTAACTTTGTAGTGTCCTCTCATTCTGACTTCAGGCTCAACCTTGTGATTTGCCTTGGCTGCTAGAGTATTCGTAACCATAAAGCAATCAGAGGCTCGAAAAGCCCTTCTGTGTTTCTGCTTGCTGTTCTTGCCCTCTGTCATCACTGGCACACTATGCAAAGCTGGCCTGCTGGTGGATGAAAGACACATGGAGCACAGCTAATCGCCCCAGTCATCCCAGATGAGGTCATCTGAAATTGGCCAGTCAATACCCAGACAAGTGATCAAGCCCAAGATCAGTAGAACTGCCTCAGGAACATCCATATGATTCCAGACACATGAGCAATAAATACTCCAGGCTACTGATGTTTTGTGCTTATTTGTTATGCAGCATCATTATGGTAAAAGCTAACTGAGAAAACCCCTGGGAGGTAAATAGTATTATTATTATTCCTATTTTATATGGGAGGAAACTGAGGCTCAGAAAAGTTACATAGCTAGTAAGTGGTGGAGCCAGGATTTGAACCCAGGTCTGTCTCAACCCAGAGGAATCGCTTTTATAGACTATATATATAGCCTGTATAAATGAACTCCCAGGCACAATTTTAAATGGAGCTCCAGTAATGTGTGTGTGCATGTGTGTGCATGCATACAAATGTGCACACAAGTCTTTCTCCACAGCTGCTCACTGACCAAAAATTTAAGATTTGGAAGCAGTACTTCTGACTAACTCGAACATCTGAGCCACATTTAGCACTTTTAAAAAGCTGACTGATCATAATCCTTGTAGTTTAAACCAACATTTCTGTGCGTGGGGACTCTTCTTTTTTTTTCTCTCTCTCTCTCTCTCTCTCCTATACTCTCTCTTCCATAGTCCACAGGCATTTAATTTCACACAGATGCCTTCAGTGCTGACATGTATCCCAATATTAATTTGTGTGCTTCAAAGATTTATCCTAAAAATGCTGATGATACCAATAGAAGATGTAAAATCTGACCTTCACTTACACAATGATTGGCATTGACTATAATTCCTTATGAGACTTCACATAATCAACATGCTGATGTGTGCAGCTAGAGTACATAATCAGTTGTTCTGTATCAAAAATCACCTTGCAGTTGGGGAAAGGAAACAAATTTTCATATTATATGGTCAGGAGAAACAGGTATTAGATAAACATCCAACTTTCAATCATCTGTGTTAAGGATATACAGGGATAATACGTGGATAAATGATATATCCACCCAAAGTTTTGCTTTCTCACCAGAAATCCTCAAGATATAGGGATCAAAGAGCAGAGGGCTCACAGGTGGTTTGGGGCCAGGTGCCAGGAACTTAGATTCTCCCCTCCAGAGGAAAGCATAGCATGTGGACAAGTAACAAGAGGGGTACAGTCCCAACCCCACCTGAGATTGATGGGTGTGGCAGGCATCTTCCTCTGCTTCCCAGACCACTCTCCACCCTCCCCCAACTTACCTGGTGCCAGGAGGTTGACAAGTATGGACTTCCTTGCCTCTGGCTTCCACTTGGGTTTGCTGCAGAGAGGGCTCTGGCAACAAATCAGTGGGATGGAGGAGAGGGAAACGTAAGTGTTTGTTCCCCCTGGCTTTCCACCTGCCATGGCACGAAGGGGTGACTGTACAAAGTTCTCAGCTCCTTTCAGATGGCCCCTTCCACACATCCCTCCCTCAGGGTTCTGCTAATCACTAGGTCTGTTTAGACCTAGAAGGACTAACAGCCCACTGCTTGTAGCTCTACAATTCTGCATTACCTCTTATAATTTTGCCCTATGCCATGTGAAAACTTTTTAAAGTAATCTCTTCATTAAGCCTACCTTGAAATATCCTGCTTTGAGTGAGCTGGGACTGAACCACTTTGTGACCCCACGGATCTCCTCTCACTGGTGTCATCTCCCTGATCTCTAAGATGAAGAAAATCTCTCCTTTTACAGAAGATGGGCAGATTTTCTTTTTTGAAGATTTTAATGCCAACATCCTTGAAAGAGTTAAATGCTATAGAATTTAAAGATATTATTATGTCAAGTCAAGTTGATGTCTTAAAGTCTCATTGGATTCACAGAAAAGAATTGTATGAGAAGAGATAAAAGTGTATGAAGTATTTGACTAAACCTATAGGGTCCAATGTGCAAAAAAACAAGGGCAGGATGAGAGGAACAGATATTAGACTTCTTTTGAACTACGAGCCTTGGTAGGATTGATACTGATAGTGAATCAGATGTCGTACCCACCTTCCTGCTTTCTGCTCCTTCTCTTTATCATCTCCCACTTGGAGCCTACTCAGGCAAGTCTTTACTTTGTTGACAATTAAATTATGTCAAACTTGCTGACATAAAAGATGGATATGTTTGCTGCTAAAAAATCTGAATAAAAAGTGAAAGCTTTGCTGGGATCAACACTTCATGACACGATGTCCCCCAGCTCCCCCAGCTCTCTCATCTGACCCAAGGGCCTGGTCTGTGTCCCTAAAATTGTGCCCAACTGGGCCTTTCACATTACGTTAACTGACTCTAGGCTGTCCGTTCTTAATAACATTTATTTATTCATTCAGCCTTATTCATTAGATACCCACTGTGTGCCAGGAACTCTCCTAGGCAATGGTGGACAAGAAAGACAACGTTCTTTTTCTCTTAGAGCTTATATTCTAGTGCCATAGTCCAATGGGATGTGTACAATTTTAAAAGAAAGTCTTAGCGAGGTTAACATGAAAGCTATTAAATATTGATTTATGGTATCCTTTCCATACATGCACAAAATAAAAGACTAATGATTATTCAAAAATAGAATTTCAGGAGCACCTGGGTGGCTCAGTCGGTTAAGTATCTGACTTCGGCGCAGGTCACGATGTCACGGTTCATGGGTTCGAGCCCCGCATGGGGCTCGGTGCTGACAACTCAGAGCCTGGAGCCTGCTTCAGATTCTACGTCTCCCTCTCTCTCTGCCCCTTCTCCACTCACACTCTGTCTCTCTCTGTCCTTCAAATATAAATAAATGTAAATATATATATATATATATATATATATATATATATATATATATAATTTCAGATCCTAAATCTAACCCCAAAGGCGTCATGCTCCCACCCCACCCCACTCCCCACACAGAGAAATTACAAATTAAAAAACTGTGTGACCTTTGACAAATATCACAACCTCTGTTTCTTAATAAATGACAGAACCAGCCCTAGATTCCAGGCCTCCTGAATCCCACCATCTGTTTAATCCCTAAGAGCTGATTTCTCCCGGTGTTTCCCTGTTCCTGTCACCCTGTGGCAGCTGGGAGATCATCTTATCATCTTAGAAAGGCATCTCTAGTCAACGTCAGAGCCTTCCTACCTGTTGTTTTCCCTAGTTAGCCATCTCCCTCTCCTCCTCAAGGCTCCCCAGGGAAGCCTCTCAAAACTTCAAGACCAAGCTGGTCACCCCGCCCCCATCAGGTGAATCTGCAGTAAGCCATTCTCCCCCACCCCCATTGGCATTGCCCATCACTCACAATTACTACTTCCTGATTGTTCTACCCCACTAGACTCTAAGGTCTTTATGCCCGGAACCCGTCTCTCCTCTGTGCCCAGCAGATGGCAGTCCTGCTAAAAGAATCTGTGAATAAATGAAACTTTTATTTAATTTATAAAGGAAATCAGTGAGAAAACTAGAATGTGTTCACAGAAATTTACATGAAAGAAAACTCTTAAGAATGTAGCAGTTCTACACCTTAACGTTTTAAGTAATAATAAATGTGATCATGTTTTTGAATAAAAGAAAACAGAAGGCTACCCGCTTTGCTCTTACTGTGTGAGGAACCAGGTTCTCCTTCCCACTCTTTTCTCCCATTCCCTCACAGCAGCCCAGCCCGCCATCACTCCCCTCTCTGTGCCAATAGCAATGAACACAAAACAGTCCCTTTCCTTCCCTTCGTCCAGAACAGTGCAGAAAATGTGTCTCCCAGCTTCGGAAAAAGCAATTTCCTCAGCAAATCTAAAAGGGAGAAGAATAGAGGATTCAAAAGGAGGGAGCATTTTCCCTCCAAGGCCAAGGTCTGCACAGTCCTCGGGGTGGAGGAAAGACTACAGAGAAACACAGATGGCATGCTGGCAGGTCGATGAATTAATGTGATTGCGTCCCGGTAACGTTTCAAGTGAGATATTCATGTAATTCATGCAAATTCAGAAATAATTGAGGTTCATGTTTCTAGGATAAAGTCATGGCATTTTGCTTTTACCTGAACTACCCCCAAAAAGGGTCATTTTTATTATTCTGTATTCAATTATTCATAACCACACGCTCATGGATTTTAGAACCATAAAAGGTCAGCCCTCTTTGATTCTGCAATTGTTTTCCTCTGAAGTCAGGAAGCGGTGCATGAATATGCACGCGCACACAATCCTGACGCTTCCCTCACTGTTCATTAACAGTGTGTTCACTGTATATTTCAAAGTCAAACAAATAATACCTGTCATGAACATGAATTTTTAATATCTCCTCTATTTCATTTTAAATGAAATGTCAAAATGATGGAAACCATTTCCATGGAAGTTTGGAAAGGGCAGCGGCGCACCAGCAGTGCCTTGTGAAACCCAGCACTGGTGCGAAAGCATTGTTGAAGCGGTACCACTGCCCCTGGAATCAGATTGTTTTTCGGTATTTTACTGCCTTTGTCATTCCTGGGAAATGTCAACATGAAATCTGTTTGCCGAGTCGATATGCTTCGGGGGCTGATGGGACCCACTATCCTCTTTTCATCTGAAAACGGACGCCGTTTGTTTACAGCCTGTTCAATTCCCTGCTTTTTGGCTCGACCTGCATTTTATTTGTGCGTGATGTTCCGCGTGGCATATGTGCTGGGCGTCCCTCTTCATTCTATGAACACTACTTCCCGTTTTTAATGGCAGGGAAATCAAACGGCTCTGACCTCCCTTTTCTCTCCAACCCTTAATCAGAATTTCTTAATTTCGAGCTCCCATCTATTTCTCCCAGAAATAGCCTATTTCTTTCCCTAGAAATTGTTCCCTGGAGATTGGCATAAGTCAAGGTCAGAACGCGGCTGAGATGAGGTAAGGAAATGAGAGCTCCTGGTGGCAAGAAATGGCCAGGAAGGTCTATAGTAAAGTGTCTCGACCTCAGCACTACTGACATTGGGGCCAGATAATTCTTTGCTGGGGGGCTGTCCTGTGCATCAGAAGATGTTTAGCAGCACCCCTGGCCTCTCCTCACCAGACACCAGTAACACACACCCACTTTCAGTTGCCACAACCAAAAATGTCACCGGACATGCCAAAAGTGTCTGGGAGTGGGGCTGCAGGTGGGGAGGCAAGTTCCTCACACCCACTGGAAACCACTAATCTACAAGTGTAACTATAAATGATTTTTTTCTCCTCTCAGCATTACAGAAAGCAGGCGCCCCAGGAGCTCCAGCAAACTGCACCAGAACTAAAATGTGCAGCCTCTCTGATACCCTGAGAAGCAGCGGTTTTCTGTTTACCACCTGGAGATTCGGCCAGGTACACATGGCCTGAGGTTATGGCTGTGACCCCCACTCTTTCGGCCAAAAGCAATTTTCTGGTCTCCAACCTAGTAACATGTATCCTATCGTATAAGAGGCTATTATTTTAATCCATTTGTGTGACCCTGCCCTTCCACTGCCCCAGTCCTCTACAGAAAACACCACCCTGTCCATTGTAAGGCTCTTCTGCCTAATCATGCATAAGTGGTGTGGTGGGAGAGGCAAGAACAAGGAAACTGGGGATGACAATTTGTGTCCTCTTCATGGTGTTCAAGACATACAAGCAAAGGACCTGGGTTAGCCTCTTAGTTGTGTGAACCATGTTCTTCCCCCTGAAAAAAAAAAAAAAAAAAAAAAACTAGCTTCTCTAGAACTGAACCACATGGGTTATGGATTTTATAATTATTACAGTTTTATTTGGATGGAATTTAATTTATGCAAAGTATCTTTGGAAAATGTTGTCTCAGATGGAGTAGAAAAAAGAGATATTGTAATCCCCATTTTACTGATCAGAAAACTGAGGCCCAAAAAAGTCCAAGAACACACTGTACATAAACTTCAGCACCCTTGAGTCCCATTTCCAAGCCTGCTTAAAACACCAACTGGGAGCTAAATGTTTTTTGGCACACAGGAGCCAAACATTCCCTGAGCTTGTGATATCTTTTTTGTGCTTTTATAAGTGGTCTGTTTATAATATATATTAAATAAGTATATCTAATGAGCTGAAAAAGTTCTCATCTCCATAAGGAGAGAAGATTCCGTCTTAGCAGCCTCAGTTTACCCATTAGTAAACTCCTTCACTGGGACAATATGCTAGAAAGCCTGCTGCCTTCCAATGGGCAGACTTGCAAGAGAGGGGAGGTCTGGAGAGATGTATGGTGATGAGTGGTATTAGGGCCCTGAGCCACACCTGGATCTCCAAATGTAAACACTTTGTAGGAGTAGGCCTGGGGCGTATGAACCAGTGCAAGAGAAGAGAAGGTTCTATAGCAGCTGTTTTGTCAAAGCTTCAGTGAGCTCACTCCACAACTAAATGTGATTTTCAGGGGCAAAATTAAAATTAAAAAAAAAAAAAAAAGGCACAGACTCCCTCCCTTCAACACATCCCAAAAGGGAAGAGAGGTGGTCAAGAATACCATTTTCAAATTATTCCACTATCATGTATTGCTTTCTGAGAATCAGCACATAGGTTCTAGTCCAGCCTTTGCAACTGACCTTGATCAAATCATGTCTTGCATACACTCTATAGATGAGATAAAGACAAGGTAATGTCCACCCCAGTTGTCTCACAGATAGGGGCATAAATTAATGTCAGATGTAAAGGCACTTGCAAACAGTAAGGTATCTTATAAAGCACGGCGATTATTGCCAAGTGAATGAGGAACTGACTTTCAGAGGAAAGGAGGGTGATGCTATGTTGACCACTACAGTGGGTTGAACAGTGTCCCCCAAATCTATGAGCACCAAGGACCTCAGAATGGAAATAAGCTCTTTGCAGATGTAATTATGGTCAGGATGGAGATGGGATCACACTGGATTAGAGTTCACCCTAAATCCATGAGACATGAGTATGTCCTAATGAGAACCAGAAAGGACACAGAGACACAGAGAAGAAGGTGGTGTGAACAGGGAAGCAGCGATTGAAGTGATGTATCTACAAGCCAGAGAATACCAAAGATTGGGGTAAGCACCGGAAGCAAGGAGGGAGCCTGGAGCTGTTTGTCCATCACAGCCTCCAGAAGGAATCAGCCCTGCCAACAACCTGATTTCTGACTTCCGCCCTCCTCAACTGTGAGAGAACCCATTCTACTGTTTTAAGCTACTTGGTCCGTGGGCATGTGAATGGAAGCCCTTAGGAAATAATACAGCTCCCTTTGTATCTAAGGGACTTGTACTTTTATGTCCCCTCCAATTTGGGAGGATTGGGCCAGACTATCCCTAGCCTCATTACGTGTGCTGAGGGTAGCCACTAACAAACCCTACAGTCCCTACAATCAGGGTCAGGCACAAGTGAAGAAGGCCGGCTCTTTCAGCCAAGTGAGGACTGCAATTAAACAGCCACAGTAGTAGTCTGAGAATGATACAGGTTGCAGTGCAAACCCAGGTTTGGAGGAAGGGTTTCCCTTTCCTCTTTCTAACTTCTGGATCACCAGCATGTGGGAGTCCTCCCCTACACACACTGGACCAAGGGATCCAGGGGGAGACTCTACGATCCCCACAGGAGAGCTACACTCCCCGCAGAATCCCAACCATACACTGCCACACACTCCCCTGTGAACAGGTACCTTTTGGAATTCTTAGAACAGATCTACAAGGGTATATGTGCGTGTTCTTCCCCACACAACTCACCATTATGGGTAGCTATGAGATTTTCCTGTGCCCTAATAACATGGCCTCACACAGAAAGGGTGAAATAAGATTTATTCTGCATGAGAAGTCAGTGCGAAAGGTAAAAAGAGGTAAACGTTTACTTAGCAACCAGTCTCTGCAGGGAACTTTGCACAGGTACCAGCATAGTACCTAAAATGTAGCAGAAGGTCTGTGATAATACAACCACATAAAGGAGAAACACCAACAGACCAGAACTGGAGGGGGTGGTGGGGAGGCACAGCGGCAGGAGCAGGAGCCACGGAAGTAGTACGTGGAGGGAGAAGAGCAGAGTACCCACAGACAGCAGGATAATGAAGTGGATGGTCAATGAAGATGATGAAGAAAAAAGTCAAGAGACAAAGGGTCCTGTGTCAACAAAGCTGCAAGGAGACTGGTCCAAGTTCACTTAATGAGAACCTGAATGATTAAATGTTCATCAGCAAGGAAAATTAAAATCTTCTACTCCCTCTAAAAACAAGTCTCCCTCTTGATTTAATGATGTAAAGAACAGCTCCACTGGGAGGTAGTCAGCTGCCACTCATCAGCATAGCCCATAGGGATAGATGCCATTTAGCAGGACAGTGAGGCACCCGCAATGATCGGCTACCTGGTCTCAGAGAATGTGGGAGACACTGTGTCCACAGGGATACCTGACCTTTCCCTAAGGACTTCTTTTATAAATCCCCCTACCCAATCATGTGTTTTGGCAATAGCTTTAATCACCAAACAAACTAAACATGACTATTTGTTTCTCCCATTTTTCTGTTAATTATTGATATACCTTAGGACCACACACGGCTTCTGATCCATGTTAGATATTCACTGGGCCCACACTCAAGCAATAGAATCCTAAGCAAAAGCAAAGAGGCATGTGTTCTTGCCAGCCCATATACAGCCATTTCAGAGAGCAATGCATGATTTCTATCTGACTTTCAGAGATTAAAAAAAAAAAAAGTTCATAGAGTCACAGTACAATAGCACTGACCTCTAGGTCAAAAGATCCTAGGGTGGAAACCACTGATTAACTCTGATTTTGTCTAGAAGCAGCCTGACCCCTGGTAAACCTACAGAGGGGTTACCTGCAATCCCCAGTTTCTATGGCTTTTTCCCTTTCTGTCATCTGCCTCCCAACAATCCTACAGTTATCTAGTATCTCCCTACTGTGTCAGAACCTTGATCAGTTCATTCTTTTTCCTTTTGGATAACACTATTACATAGGTCAAATAACACTATAGAATAATACAAGAGACACTCAAATTCTTAAAACCTGGATATGATTGTTTTCTATATCATAATCCTGTTTTTTTCACTTACAATAATTACAGACAGTGTCTCAGTATTCAGTTACAAGGAATGTCACATTTTAGTTTTTCTCAAGATCAGTCCAAGTCCAGCATTACCTTCCAGAGCTCCCCATTCTCCTGTGGTTGGTTCAAGGCCCCCAGGAGCTTACACAGCTCAGAAAGCAAGCCCCTCCCACTTCCTTTCTGGGCAGGGAGGACCCTGGTGTCTGTTCCAGTTGCCTTACCTGCCCTTGCTTTTCTCTGCCTCTCAGTGGTGCTGTAGAGCCTTCTTCAGACACTGCAGGTCTGTACAGCTTTGCTTAAGCAGATGCCACCTCCATTTCCTCCACAATGAGCAAGCTGGACTCCAAACACCACCACGATCAGTTATCAACCCATTTAGAGCCCAAGTGGTCCTTCTCTGAGATCCCGCTGCCTCAGAAGAAGTGATAATGTCAGCCTGAGTCCAGCACCCACCCACCCATCCATCTTTGTAGGACTTGCTCCTCCTCTCCCGAGGGCACCTTTTCATCCCCTTCAAACCAAAGTGTCCTGCCATTACCTTAATAAGATTGTAGAAGCTCAGAGGCCTGTTTATCCCTGTGGGAGTGTGGGGTGAAGAGAGGAAGAGAAGGCTGGTGAGCAAGGAGGGATTTCCTTCCACTTCTTCCCTAATGAAATAACCACAGACGGCAGAGCTTCATGCTACAGCGGTGAAAAGCAAAACCGAAATTGTTTTCAGCAACACACACACACACACACACACACACACACACATACACACAGTGGGTATGGACATCCTACTGCCTCAACTTTATAAAATTTCAAGCAAAATTATTAATACATTTTTCAATTACAAATATATATTCTCTGTAGGAATTCAGAAAATAGAGAAAATGAAAATAGCCGTATGTAAGTCTATAGATTCAATAAGATAAGGAGGCATAGACTAGTATAATGATCAAAACGGGGTTTCTCTTGAGGCCATGCTAAGGAGATTGCCACCGGACAGCAACAGGTCTACTATGATTCCTGTATAGGTGTATAGTCCCGCACCCATAATTCTGACATCCAAAACCAGGACCTTTTCTGCAATTCATTTGGCATCATATCCTGACCTGACTGACATGGGGCTATTTGCAGTCTTTGTTTACCTTGCTTAGTGTGACTATTCATATTTTGCTATAGAATATGGGTATGTTTGAGGTTATTAGGTGCTTTCCCAAATGGAACTGAAAGTATTCCATAATATATATTTCCAAAAGTCAAACAATTCTGAATTCTGAAATCTATCTGCCCCAAGTTTTGGGGAAAGAGATGTAAGCCTATAATATCCCAGTTTCGGAGGCCCCTGGCTGGCTCAGGCAGTTAAGCATCTGACCCTTGATTTCAGCTCAGGTCATGATCTTACAATTCATGAGTCTGAGCCCCACTTAAGGCTCTGCGCTTACAGAGTAGAGCCTGCTTGGGATTCTTTCTCTTTCTCTCTCTCTCACTTTTTCAAAATAAATACAAAATAAACAAACTTTAATATCAGTCTTTGAGAAACAATCTCTGCCAGGAGGAATTTGGGCTACAATCCTCATTTCTTTAAGATCTTACGCAGCATATTGTTTTACCATTAGGTCATCTCAAAAGGGCTAAAATTTAAACCATTAAAATGCAAGCCTTTTTATCACCAAGATTCATACACTATAAACATTATTCTCTCATGTCTAAGCTCCTCTAACCTCTGGAGGCTCTTGGGGTAAGATTCAGGGACAGGAGGAGGATGGAGGTGTAAAAGTCACAGATGGAGTGAGGGTTAAAGACATCACTTCATTTTTTTAAGTTCAATAGCTATTTTTTTATGGCCACAAATAGATATGAATATCACTACAGCAACCAAATGGCTATTTCAAAATGTCACGAACCCCATGAAAGAAAGAAGGAAATCTTTATAGCTACTAAAGGAGAAATTGTGGCTGCTCCCAGGAGGTCTAAGACCTCAGAGAGATAAATGGCACCAAGGAGGCTGGCCGATGAGACACGGTAAGTCCATAGGTCAGACCTGGAGAGCCACAGGCCTGCTTTGTTTAGA
The DNA here is from genome assembly GCF_014898765.1 of Herpailurus yagouaroundi. Lineage (NCBI taxonomy): Eukaryota > Metazoa > Chordata > Mammalia > Carnivora > Felidae > Herpailurus > Herpailurus yagouaroundi. Next base: position 11,982,256 of record NW_024412415.1, on the reverse strand, counting down.
TGGCACAGCATTGATCTTCATAGGCTTTATTTTCTTGTGCTTAATATGAGTAGCTTGCAACCATTAAAACTTGGAAGTTTTCAGGTAAATACCCTTGTATCTGTCTTCCTTTGACCACTCTAAAGACCTGGAAACACTGGGCCACATTCATGCATGGTGAAAATTGTCTTGAGCTAAAGACAAGCCATTGCCCCATTTTTAGGCAGACATGATCTCTCCATCTCACCAATCCCCATATTCTCCTGGGACCTCCACATGGTCCCTGCCAGCATTTGGAAGTAAGACACAGGCTATGGCTACCACCTCTGGGGTACCTGCCAGGAATTCTGAGATGTACCAGTGACACACTGGGGTTACACATGACGGTGACACAGTAGGGACAAGTTAGTCTTTCTGTGCAGGAAGAGTTGACAACCTTGCTCCAAAGCAAATGTCTGAGCAATAATGACTAGTAAAATGACCCAGGGAAATCACAAAGGCAAGCACTGAGCAGAACTGAGAAGTCAGTGAGGGGTTTTGCATGAGTGAAATAACGATGTTGGGGAACAATGGATGCAGGTACTCCCAGCTGAAAACAACCTCTGGGAACTACTAATGTAATTATTTTCACTAAAGAGAAGTCTGCTGCTCTTCTCCCAGCCAGACACAAACATCCCTAAAATTTATAGTATACCTACTAAGTACAGGTATTTCACATATGTCGCCTCATTTACTATTTACAACATCTCTGGGAGGCAGGTATTATTATGTCGATTTTAGAAATGAAGAAACTGAGCCCTAGAGATTTTAAATAACTAACTCAAGGATATGAGCTTACAATTATTATACATGAGATTCAAACTTGGGCTTTTATGGGGGCACTTGGATGGCTCAGTCAGTTAAGCATCTGACTCTTGATTTCGGCTCAGGTCATGATCTCTCCGTGAATTGGAGCCCTGCCTCAGGTTCTCTGCTGACAGTGTGGAGCCTTCTTGAGATTCTGTCTCTCCCTCCCTCTCTCTTTCTCTCTCTCTCTCTCTCTCTTTCTCTCTCTCTGCCCCTCCCCCACTTGCTCACGCACATGCACACGCACGCTCTCTCTCTCAAGATAAATAAGCTTAAAAAAAACTTAGTCTTTTAGGACCCCCAAATTAATTCACTTTTCATTATAGCACTAGACCAAAAGCAAATGTTTACCTTTGCCCACCCAGAAAGTAATCCTCAATTGAGATATTTCAACAGTTTCCTCTCTCCTCTTAATAAAAATTACTCTCAGGAGCTGATATAGGCCAGTTATACCTTCATATCATTTTAAGTCATTCTGGAGTCTCAATGGACTCCAGTTCTGATGGAAAAATGGGGAAAGATTTTTCACCCAAACGAAAGGAGATTAATAGGGAAAAAGGGCACTTCCTGGTGTCACTAAAGCCACATTAGCCATTTTTAACCATACTTAAGTCTTTGCCAAGCTTGCAAATATGATCTGGGAGGCATGCTTAGGGGCTATGTGAAGTTTTCTCTCTTAATCCCTGATCAGGGCAGTCACAACCTTCTGGCAAAGACTATGGAAAAGGATAAAGCACTGATTTTCTAGGCAATGCTAAAGTCTCTGGCAACCAGGTACCTACCGCATGATCTCAGAAAACCCAATTATTAATATGAGTATATGAACATCATTTTGTTTTGATTAGATTTCACTTTAATTTAGATTTTGTTAAAGCCACAAGGGAGCACAGAAGCAGTCTTGTAAAATAAACGAGTCAGTCTCAGTTTTATTTTTCATGTTTGCAAGCCAGGATTGTTGGCAAATCTTATCAGTCAGGCGGCAAATTACCAGGAACTGCATTAAAAATGTGTATAGTCATTTTCATTTTTGAAAGATTCAAGGCTATAAATAATTAAATGCATTAGACATCTGTTATTTATGAGCTGAAATGACAGTTTTAATTTAGTTCTTCATTTAGCTGAGCCTGACGTATTGTGACTCTGAAAGAAAACACAGGAAATATCTAAAAATGACATCTTTTGGAGTCGGCAGTGACCATGGGTGCAGATCAAAGCCTGGTTATTTTCACTTCCCTTCAAGGCTTGTCAAGACACAATCTTCATTCGTGACCTTGTCTTGTCTGTCCTCGGGAATTCTGATTGGCTAACAGGCCAGCCTGGCATCTGCTAGCTACACAATGTAAATCAGGAAGCTTAGTAGGAGCTGTGAACATGCTCCCAATTAATTATACATGGGGAACTAAGTCACTAGATCAGATCTACAGTCCACTTCAGGGAAATGCCAAAGAATTCAAACCACCTGCCTTTGTCTTTTCCTATACTAGAGATGTTATTTGGGTTTCCCAAAGATCTGCAAAATTCATGGATTATGGAAAGGAAGAAGCTAGAAACAGATGCAGGAGTCGTGATTTGGAAGCCAAGGGACAATATGTTAATAATTAAGATGCAGTGCAGTCACTAACTATAGTCAGAAAATGATGAAATCGTTTCTGGAAATGTAGGCTCTCTAATCACACATCCCCACAAACCCACACACAGCAGCCATGTGCCCTGTGACAAGATACCCTTGGATTCCTGGCTCAGAGGAAGTGCAATTTTCTGCAGCTTGGAGCATTCCAAAACTGCAGTGAATCCTGAAGTGACCCTGGCCTCCAGTGATGGGAATCACAACACCTTGGCCTCTGTCAGAGCTGCTGGAAGTGTAACAGGCTAGCTAAGGAGTGTGGCATTTCATTGAGCACACTAAGCATTGGTCACAGGCTGCAGGTTGGAAATTAATATTTAATGTTAGCTAACTGATTCCAATCCATAGACTGATTGACCGATTCGCAGTTTGTCGATTTTAAGCAATTTGCCTTCTGAATTTCTATGTGTTTGTGTTTCATATGTGTAATGCTCAAAGCACTAGGAGTCCTGGTTGGAAAAGACCAGCACAGGATCAGGTGAACTCTGAGTGCCCGGAATTGCTTAACAGACTAACACAGGTGTATGGTTTCAGGATGATTTGCAACCACATTCTCTTTGGGGAAAGGCGGATTAAAGTGTTGTTTTATCCAATATACAAAATATAAATCAGGGAGCAAACCAGTGCTTTCCAGCTGATATGGTACACAGAGGTAACAATTCCTCTGGCTCCCCAGTCCTGCCAGTTTCCAAACCCCCAACTGGGACCACTTGGCCCTTCCTCAGGCACCAGAATCGACCCTGAAGTCACAGAAATAAAAGGACCGCTGGAGCTCAGGGACTCACATATACCCCTGCTCCTGCCCCAACCTTCTTCTTGCCTTACTTCTTACAACAAAAACTTGCCTTACATCTATCAATGTCCATGTTGTCCCCAGAACTCCTGAATCCTTGCCTTTCTTCTCTAGTTCTCCAGGAGCTAGAATCAGCCTTGCTTGTTCCCCAGAAACTAGTGTCTCATCCTTTAAACCTACTGCCAATAGTGAGGTCAGACTCTGTAATGCACCAGCCTGAATACCTGCCATGGCCCTCCTGAGGCCCCCCATGCCACCCACCAAGGTACGTGATATCCTCTGCTGAAACCCCCCCAAGGGCTGTTTTGACTGGTCTCCTCCTCACCTGCCCCACCCAGCTGTGCCTCCCAGCCTCCAGGGCTGGTCCATTCTTACAAAGGCTTCTCAGATCTGATAACTAGGCATTTAGCTTTTCCCTCTGCTCCATCCAACAAGCCTGACTGACAGCTTTTCAGGGATTTCTGACTTCCCCAGCTGCTAATCCTGCTCCTCACCCAGCTCTGTACTCCCCTGCTCAAATTAATCTAGGCAGGAGCTGATTTGGCTTGTAATGTGAGGTTAATTACAGAAGTGATAACGTTTCTAAACAAAAATGAGCTACTCAATTTTAAAAATCCAAGTTAAAATAAAACCAGAAGGAAATCATTTTTCATTACAAACCACAGCCCCAGTTCCCAGCTCTTGGGAGCACTTCTGACAGGACAACTTGTCCTTTCCAGCAGGGCCAGCTTGGACATACAACCTGAGCAGTCACTCAGGGCCCCACCCACAGAAAGACACTGCACTTGGTTTAATGTTCTGCTGTCCCTGCCTAGAAATTCTTAGTTTTACCTTTGAACTTGTGTTTTGAAAGTGAAGCCTAATGGGACAATGGGGCATGCACCTGAGCAGAGGCACTGGGCTTGATCTGCATATCCTCTATGGGTCTTTGCCACCCCATCAGCACAGAGCATTCCTGATGCTCCGTGAACGCGGAATTTGTGTGGACCCATGATGCACCAGCGAGACTCAAAGTGACTACAAGGTACATGTTACGTCTACAACTGAGTATGTGGGGGCATCCACCCACAGCCCAGACAGGCCACATGTTTCATTCACACCAGAACTTGCTTTGAACCCAGAAAGAAGACAAGGATGCTCCGGGAAAGAGGAACCACCAAGGAACCCTATCACATCTTTTCTTATTTGTGTTACTTGCATTCCTGCCAGTAACGTCCAACTCCCACTGAAAATGATGACATAAAAGAAAAAGAGAAAATGGTGACAGAAAAGAAAAAGAAAAGATAGGGCAATCCATAGTTCCCTTCCTCTTCCTACTTAGTAAGGAAGAGGGAGAGCATGTTGGTAGAATGTGCACATACCAAAAAGTGAAATAGAAACAGTTGAGTTAGTTCTGTGTAGTGATCCCACTGTTCCGGACAGAACAAAATACATATGCATGTATTTTGCATGAAATACAAATTGTGGAATTTTGGTGGTTCTACACATGAGCTGAATGCTCTTATATTTGCATTTAAAACTGGCGTTGATGGGGCGCCTGGGTGCCGCAGTCGGTTAAGCGTCCGACTTCAGCCAGGTCACGATATCGCGGTTCATGAGTTCGAGCCCCGCGTCAGGCTCTGGGCTGATGGCTCAGAGCCTGGAGCCTGTTTCCGATTCTGTGTCTCCCTCTCTCTCTGCCCCTCGCCCGTTCATGCTCTGTCTCTCTCTGTCCCGAAAATAAATAAACGTTGAAAAAAAAAAATTTTTAAACTGGCGTTGCATAACATGAAGTTGAACAGTAAAATCTGTGCTAATAATCTCAAATTTCAACTTGACATGACTTAAAAAATAAAACATCAAATGGCAAACAAAAAATCATCAGAAAATATCTAAAAACTAAATTAAATCACCATGACAAGTGAGAGAGAGACATCAGAGAAAAGAAAAAGCTTTGTATTTTAGTACTTTAACATAATTATTTCCTGCTTTTTGAACAAGAGGCCTCACATTTTCATTCTGCACCAGGTCCCAGTAACTATATGGCTGGGAGCAGGTTAAATGGGCACGCAGGGAGAACCCTCCTTATGCAGCCTACACTGGCAGGAGGGCAGTTCAGGGGCCCCCATTTCTCCAAGCCTGCATATTCATCCCTTTGTCTGCATCTTCCTCCTGGGACCCCACTGCTGGGGCTCTTCCTCCCCAGGGGTGAGTTCCTAACTCTGACCTAATGGACTCACCTTGAGTTCTATATGGCTGACTTGGGTGTGGCACAATTTTGACTACTACAAGTCCAGGCCACCAATACCAGGGCCCTGAGCCCCATACCACCTCTCCATCTCTACCCACCAGGCTATTCCTGCTTACCCACTTAAATCTGTTCTTCCATACCCTCCATTTTCCGGCCTCCCTCTGGAGCTCTGCCTCCCCCAGCAGTCCTGTTTTCTCACCAGGGCCCTCTGTCCAAGCAGCACGGCCAGTTCATGGCCATATGAAGCCTCTTTACTGGTTCAGCTCCCCTCTCAGGTTTCTTGTCACCAGGGATGTACCCCTTGGGACTGCCTGGCTCTCTATCAAACTGCTGACCCCTGAAGGTGATCAGTGTAGGGGACAGGGGAACAGAGCTGGCTGGGGCCAATTACTATCACAGGAGGAGGGCACCCCTACTCCAGCCTCATAGCTCCCTCAAATGTTACATGGTTGTCCCTGACAAAACCAAAGTCCAATCATTCAAGACAGCTCACATCAGAGGCTCTCCACCCTCACTCATTCGAACCACCTGAGGAGATTTTATGAGGCACCTGGGTGGCTCAGTCACATAAACATCTGACTTGATACTGGGGCGCCTGGGTGGCGCAGTCGGTTGAGCGTCCGACTTCAGCCAGGTCACGATCTCGCGGTCTGTGAGTTCGAGCCCCGCGTCAGGCTCTGGGCTGATGGCTCGGAGCCTGGAGCCTGTTTCCGATTCTGTGTCTCCCTCTCTCTCTGCCCCTCACCCGTTCATGCTCTGTCTCTCTCTGTCCCAAAAATAAATAAACGTTGAAAAAAAATTTTTTTTAAAAAACAAAGTAAGACAGGTAGGGACATGGGAAAGCATGTAAACAAGCACAGCCCCCCATGCCCTGGTTGGTATGATGAAGACACGGGCTGGTGTAATTTACCCCATCTCTAAAAACTTCTTCAGGGTGACAGATACTTTGATAAATGAATATGTTACTAAGACACAAACCCAAACTTATCAGCAACATTCTCAATTGTTCCTGTTACCTATTTTTAAATTTATCCACCTATACATAGATTTTTCTATCAAAGCTTAATGATCCCTTAAGTGGGTGAACTGCCTGATCCTGTCCTTTAATGTAAAATATCTTGGTCAAGGGACACCTGGGTGACTCAATCGGTTAAGCATCTGACTCTTGATTTCAGCTCAGATCAGGGATGTCAGTAAAATCTTGTGGTTCATGAGTGTGAGCCCCACATGGGGCTCTGAGCTGACTGTGAGAAGCCTGCATGGGATTCTCCCTCTCTCTCTCCCTCTCCCTGCCCCTCCCCACCCACTCTCTCTCTCTCAAAATAAATAAATAAACTTTTAAAAAATAAATGTCTTGGTCAAGAACTTTAAGGAGACTGGTTTTGAGAGTGTAAAGCCTTCTTCCTTGTTACTGGGTTTTCTTTTTCTTTTTCATTTTCCTCTTCCTCCATCCCCTACTTTTCTCTTGCTTCAGCTTTCTTTCCCTCCTCTTTCATCTTGTCCGAGAAGCTCAGGTTAGAAGAGACTTTTCTCAAGGTGTCTAGTCCAATTCTTTGGCTGATTCCACTATTGCATGTCTCTGCAGAAAGTGACAAGCTGGCCATCCCCCAAGGCAATCCTGTCACTCAGCCTTCTCTAGTGTCACAAGGAGCCTCAAACTGTACAACTTAAACATCAGCACCGGCCTCTTTCTTCCATGAGGATAACTTGTTTCCAGCCTACTTATAGAATACCATTTGATACCTAGAGAAACTATTACCATTTCTTTTCATCCCTTCCTTACTAAATGTTGTGACTTCAAAAGGAAGGTGGTTTTCCTCAATGTCCTCATCTGTCATTTTCATACGGGTGTCACATGGAGGGCTAAGGGTCACTCTCTGCAGCTGGCCTGATTCCCAGCTTCTTCTTGAAGCTGGTTGCAGGTGGAGTCAGATGGTTGAGGCTGAAAACTGAACTGAAAACAATGGCAAGGAGCAGACCTCAGGGCCCGTGTGGGCCTTGACAGGCAGTTTATGGGATCAGGAAGAACCTTTTACTCTCAAAGGCAGTGCATCCTTCGTCAGCCCAGACTGCCCTGGGGCAAGAATCAAAGAGTGAGTCATTCCCTTTTATGCCTGTAGTTGAAAATGCAAAATGTTGTTATCAGAAAAAGCCACAGAAGCATATGTGTTTTTCTTGCTGTGCCACTCTCCTAATTCACACACACACACACACACACACACACACACGCATGCATATTCCAGACCCACACTCTCTGTATCTTATAATTTTTCCTTCTCAGTTTCCTCTATTCCTTTTCCTTCCCATCTCTCTCCTTCCTTTAACAATAATCACTGAATTTAATAAAACCAAAGTATATACATCGTCATTAATGTGAGACATCTTAAGATAATTAATTACAGTCATTAAGGAAAATAAAAACACTGACCTGTATCAGGATCCACTTTTTTTAATAGACTATTTTTTAGAGAAGTTTTAGGTTCATGGAAAAAATGGATGACAGGTAGAGATTCCCATATAGCTCTACCCCCACAAATGCAAGAGATGCCTCCATTATCAACATCCCCTACCAGAGTGGTACATTTTAACAGTTGATGAACCTACACTGACACATTACCATCACCCAAAGCCCATAGTTTACCTTAGGATTCATTCTTGGAGTTATATATTCTGTGGGCTCGGACAAATGTATAATGACCTGTATCCACCATTATAGTATCATACAGAATAGCTTCCCTGACATAAAAATCCTTTGTGCTCCACCTCTTCATCCCATCCTCCTCAACAACCCCCAGCAACCATTGATCTCTTCACTGACTCAAGTTTTGCCTTTTTTAGAATGTCATGGGGCACCTAGGTGACTCAGTTTAGCATCCAACTCTTGATTTTGGCTCAGATCATGATCCCTGGGTCATGGGATCAAGTTCTGCCTCAGGCTCTGCTCTGAGCACGGAGCCTGCTTGAAATTCTCTCTCCCTCTCTCTCTCTCTCTCTCTCTCTCTCTCTCTCTCTCTCTTTCCACCTCTGCTCTCTCCCCCATTCGTGTTCTGTCTCTATAAGAAAAAAAAAATAAAAAAGAATGTCACATAGTTGGAATCGTATAGTATGTAGACTTTTCAGATTGGCTTCTTTCAGTTATGTTTCCTCCATGTCTTTCCATGCCTTGCTAGCTCACTGCTTTTTTGAACTAAATAATTTTCCATTATCTAGATGTATCAGAGTTAATTTATCCACTTACCTACTTGAGGATAAATTGGTTGCTTCCAAGTTAATAAAGCTGCTATACACATCCATGTGCAGGTTTTGTGTGGACATAAGTTTTCAAATCCTTTGGGTAAATACCAAGGAGCAGAATTGCTGGATCATCCACTAAGAGCACATTTAGTTTTCTACAAAACTCCCAAACTGTCTTCCAAAATGACTATACCATACTGTGTACCCACCAGTAATGAATGAGAATACCTGTTGCTTGACATCTTTGCCAGCATTTGGTGTTGACAGTGTTCTGAATTTTGGCCATTCTAATAGGCTTGTGGTATCATCTCATTATTGTTTCAATTTGCATTTCCCTAATGGCATATGATATGGAGCATCTTTTCATATGCTTATTTACCATCTACATATCTTCTTTGGTGAGGTATCTGTGCAGGTCTTTTTCCTAACTGGGTTGTTCATTTTCTTATTGTTGACTGTTAAGAGTTCTTTGTATATCTTGGTTAGTAATCCTTTATCAGATCAGTCTTTTGCAAATGTTTTCTACCACTCTGTGGCTTGGCTTTTCATTCTGATGGTGTCTTTCAGAGAGAGAGATTTTTTATTTTAATGAAGTCCATCTTATCAATTTTTTCAATGATCATGCCTTGGTGTTGTATCTAAAAGTCATTACCAAACCCAAGGTCATCTATATTTTCTCTTATGTTATCTTGTAGGAATAATTCTGTGGTTTACATGTAGGTCTATGATTCATTTTGAGTTAATTTTGGTAAAGAGTGTAAGGTCTGTGTCTATAGTAATTTTTTTTTTGCATGTGGATGTCCAGTTGTTCCAGAATCACTTGTTCAGAAGACTGTTTTTGCCCCATTTTATTGTCTTTGCTCCTTTTTCAAATATCAGTTAATGATATCTATGTGAGTGTATTTCTGGGTTCTCTGTTCCGTTCGTTCCATTGATCTATTTGTCTACTCTTTTATCAGTACCCCACTATCTTGATTAATGTAGCTTTATAATAAATCTTGAAGCCAACCTCTGACTTTGCTCTTTTCTTTCAATATTGAGTTGGCTATCCTGGGTCTTTTTCTTCTCTATATAAACTTTAGAATCAGATTGTCAATATTCACAAAATAACTTGCTGGGATTTTGATTGTGGCTCCATTGAATCTGCAGATCAAGTTGGGAAGAACTGATTTCTCACAATATTGAGTCTTCCTGCCCATCAACATAAACTATCTACCTCTCCATTATTTCATTCTTCTTTGACATCTTTCATCAGTCTGGTTGTTTTCCTCATATAGATCTCATACATATTTTGTTAGATTTATATCTAAGTATTTCATTTTTGAGATGCTAATATAAATGGTATTGTGTGTTTAATTTCAAATTCTTCTTATTCATTGCTCGTATATAGGAAAGCAATTGACTTTTGTATATTAATTTTGTATCTGATAACCTTCCTAGGATCACTTATTAGTCCCAGGTTTTTTTGTTTGGTTTGGTGTGGGTCTCAGCCTATGGTTAGTAATGCCATTGGTTAGAAATGTCTGGGGGCACTCACCTGAGCCCTAGGCCTCCTTTTAGAACCAAGGTAGTGGTGGCTGGACTGGCCCTTGTGGTTTTTATTATGATTCCAAGACACTCAACAATAATCATCTGGAAATTTGAAAGACAAGGTTATTACTCACAAGTCTTGGATAGCAAGCAGCACACCTGGGGCCATGCAGTGAGATCATGGGTAGAGAAAGAGAGTGTGGACTTAGGGTGGTCCTTTTATCAGGGTGGAGAGTGAGGGCCTAGGGTTTTACGAGTTCATTTCTTATCGATGAATTTAAAACATAGGAGTGGGAACCAATATGTGAGAAGGGAAAAACAGGAGGCCAAATGGTGAATTATTTAAGTCAACTGACAGTCTCTAATACAGGGTGAAATTGGGAGTGGGGGGGGGGGGGGTTGGCCTGACTCTTTGTCCTGTGGCTCAAAATGTGTTTATTCAAGGCAGCCAGCCATCTTTGAAGTGGATGCCTTAACCATGAAAAGCTTAAGTCAGGCACTTGCATTACAATTAAAACAACAACAACTTGTCAATTCTTTTAGATTTTCTATATAAACAATCATATCACTTTAAAACAAAGACACTTTTATTTCTTTCTTTTCAACAATATACTTTTTTTTTTCCTGGTCTTACTGCATTAGCTAGGACTCCCAGTACAATGTTAAAAAGGAGTGGTGAGAGGGAACATCTTTGCCTTGTTCCTAATTTAGAGGGAGAGCTTTGAATTTCTCTTCACTAAGTATATGGTGTTAAGTGTAGATTGTTGCAGATTTTCTTTATCAAGTTGAGGAAGTTCCCCCTCTATTTCTCATATACTAAGAGTTCTTACCATGAATGGGTGTCAAATTTTGTCAAATACTTTTTCTGCACCTATCAATGTGATTATGTGATTTTTCTTCTTTAGCCTGTTGATGTAATGGATTACATTAATTGATTTTCAAATTTTGAACAATCCTTGCATACCTGGGATAAATCTCACTTGATTGTGGTATGTAATTCTTTTTATACATTGTTTAATTTGATTGTTTGGTATTTTGTTGAGGATATTTGCACCTATGTTCTTGAGAGATACTGGTGTACAGTTTCCTTTTCTTGTAATGTCTTTGTCTGGTTTTGGTTTTAGGGTAATGCTGGCCTCAGAATAATTTAGGAAGTATTTCCTATGCTTGTATCTTTTGAAAGAGATTAGAGAGAATTGGTTATAATTTTGTCCTTAAATGTTTGGTAGAATTCATCGGTGAACCATCTGGGTCTGATGTTTTTTGTTTTAGAAGTTTATTAATCATTGATTCAATTTACTTAATATATCTAGGCCTTTTTGGATTGTCTATTTCTTGTGTGAGTTTTAGTAGAGGGTGCCTTTCAAGGAATTGGGTCTGTTTCATCTAGGTTATCAAACTTGTCAGCATAAAGTTGTTCATAATATTCCTTTATTATCCTTTTAATATCCATAGAATCTGTAGTGATGTCCCTTCTTTCATTTCTGATATTAGTAATTTGTATCCTTTCTCTTTTTCTTAGTTAGCCTGGCTATGGGCTTATCAATTTTATTGACCTTTTCAAAGAACCACTTTTTGGTTTCATTAATTTTCTCTATTGATTTCCTATCTTCAATTTTCTTGATTTCTACTCTAATTTTTTTATTATTTCCCTTCCCTTCTTAATTTGGATTTAATTTAGTCTTATTTTCCTAGTTTCTTAAGATGAAAGCTTAGATGATTAATTTTAGATTTTTCTTCTTTTCTAATATATGCATTCAATTCTATAAATTTCTCTCTAAGCACTGCTTTCACTGAATCCCACAAATTCTGATAAGTTGTGTTTTCATTTTGATTAGTTCAAAACATTTTTTTTAATTTTCTTGAGATTTACTCTTTGACTCATATGTTCTTTAGAAGTATGTTATTTAATCTTTGAGTATTTTTCAGCTATCTTTCTGTTTATTTCTATTTTAATGCCACTGTGTCTGACAGCAGATATTGTATGATTTCTACTCATTTAGATTTGTTCAGTTGTATCTTATAACCCAGAATGTGGTCCACTTTGATGGATGTTCCAGGTGAACTTGAGGAGTATGTATTCTGCTGTTATTTAATGAACCATTCCACAGATGTGCTACTGTTCAGCTATGTCCTTAGTGACTCCTGCCCCCTGGATCTGTCCATTTCTGATAGAGATGCATTGAAGTCTCCAAATATAATAGTGGATTTATGTATTTTTCCTTATAGTTCTATCAGTTTTCGCCTCAGATATTTTGACTCTCTGTTGTTAGGTGCACACACATTAAGGACTGTTACATCTTCTTAAAGAACTGATCCCTTTATCATTATATAATGCCCTTCTATCCCTGATAACTTCCTTTGTTCTGAACTCTACTGTGTCATAGATCCACTCTTTAAAAAGAAAAAGTATAATAGCATGACAGGCGAGACCTCTTCTTGGTATTGTCACTTGAGTCGTGATTTGTTAAGTCCTCTAATCATGGAGAATGGCCAGGACATATGTACATCCTCATAGCACAGCACAAAGAATCAGTTTCATTTTGTAAATCATAGAGTGTTCTGCATTATAAATATGTATGGACAGACCTGAGTCCACTGACCAACCCAGTCTATTCTTATCTAAATGGCTAGCTAGAGCAAGTATTTTGTGTTCCTTCAACCAATCCCCTATGGTACAGACCTTTAGCTCCTACTAAAGACACGCTTACCTGGGGTGAACGCTGTGCTCCATCTGGGCAATGAGACTTCTGGTTGCTTGACTATTCCTGGAACACACTATACGTCTGTGCAAGTATGGACTTTGGAGTCACAGACAACCATGTTGTATGACCTTAGACAGCCCTCAGTTTTGTCATCTGTAAAACGTGAGAGGAGGGGAAGGGGATAAAGCAATAAATTAAAAAAAAAAACTTCTTCATAGTTTTTTATAAGGATTAAATGAGGTATAGAAAAAAATTTAAATTAAATTAAATTAATAAATAGATAAGGTATAGTATGTGAAGTACCTAATACAGCCTGGATTTAGTAAGTGCTCAGAAAATGGCAAGGAAGTATCTCCTTAAAATATTCATTAATTACAAACAGGAAAAGAGTAACTTCACAGGAGAAAACCCTGAGAGACACCACCTTACCAAGTGATCAATGTTAATATCACCAATAATGAGACAATCTGACATCAAGTACCTCCTGATGTGATGGGTTTCTATTATATTCCTGCCAAAAATGCATAACTGAATCTAATTATGAAGAAACATCAGACAAATCCAAATTGAAGGACATTTTACAAAGTAACTGGCCTGTACTCTTCAAAAATTTCAGTGTCATAAAAGACAAAGAAAGGCTGAAGGACCGTCCCAGATTAAAGGACTAAAAAGACATGACAATGAAATGCAATACGTGATCCTGTATTAAAGCCTGGACCAGAGAAAATAATAGCCATGAAAGACATTACTAGGACAGTTGGTGAAGTTTGAATATGGGATGTGTATTAGACCACAGTATTATTGCAATGTTAAATTTTCTAAATTTGATCATTGTGCTGAGTTATGTAACAGTACCCTTGTTCTTAGGAAATCTGCACTGAAATATTTAGAGGTAAAGTGGCATCATGTCTGCAGCTTACTATCAAATGGTTCAGAAAAAACAATTATTTTATATAGGTAAGTAGACTTGAGAGAGAAGAGAGAGAGAGAGAGAAAGCCAGTGTGGCAAAATACTAACAATGGGAGAATCTGGGCGAAGGATATACACGAATTCTTCGTGCAACTTTCTGTTCTGTGGGTTACAATTTTTCTGTATGTTTGAAACTATTTCAAAATAAAAAGGTTTTAAATGGCAAGGAAGATTACTTTTAATTGGTAGTTGGAAAAATAAATCAAGTATACTACCACTCTCTCAAAAAAGAGGAAAGCCTTTGGTAAGGGCTTTCTAACCTCAGTGTACTCTTACTCACAGAAACAGTATCTGAGCAATCCAACCCAAAGCAGTGCTCTGAGATTTGTGCTGTTGAAACACTTCTCTGAGGCCAGAGGCCCTCCAGGTACACACACACCTGGGGAGCTGGAAACACACCCCAAACCAGATTTGGAATCAGCATGTCCAAAGCGGGTCCCCCCCTCCACATCTATACACCCAACTGCTTCCTATAAATACAAGAAAAACAACATAGAGATGCAAACTCCTCCACAGCAAGCACCCATGAGTAATGGTGGTTTTATTTATTTCCCTTTGGTCTATCAGCATGTGCAGAACCAGAGTTCTATACTGTCTGTCTGACCCTAGGAGACTCATAGCGGGACCTCAACAGGTAACATGAAGAGTTATTCTTTTTTTGAGTACCATATATACACTAGGCAGTTTATGTTTTACCTTATTAAACAAATCATAACAATCCTTCAAATCAGGTATTATTATTCCCACTTTATAAACAATGAAACTGAGGTTCAGAAGAATAAGTGATATATGCCCCAGGGCACATGCTAGTAAGCAGTGATGCTAAAATTTGAGCTCAAATCCATCTAATTCCCAAGTCTTTGCTATTTCTACTCACCCTTCCCATGATGTCTCATGTTTGGTTAGCAGATATACTCAAAGACAACAGCTTTGATATCCCTTTTGTTACATAATTCCCAACTCTTACAAGCAATTAACAAGTTCTGGTGACAGCTCATATATTTCCTTAGCACTAACCTTAGAAACAATCTTTGGATGTGAATACTATTACAGATAGTCCTGGTCACCAAGGCTGAGCCTCCCCCCACCCCCCGCCACAGTGCATAATCCCTGCCTAAACCTGCACTTCACATAACAGAGCAGAAGAGAGAGTGTGGGACAGATTGCTTCCAAATGTCTTAGTGAATGGATCTCAAATGGAAGAAGATGCTGAGTATCCTAAAAGCCCAAAACCATGTGGAAATTCATGGGATCTCACATAGAACTTACAAGTGCTCCAAGTCTTCTTGTGGGTTGTAAAATAAGTAGGCCATGCTTGATGGTGAAGGAAACCTATTAATGTTGGAAGCTTTGGGGAAAAAAATCATTATTCTCAACGTGCTTCAGATGCTTGTCTGTAAACATTTTATCACCTCAGAATGCTAGTGATACAAGGCTATGGCTGATGCTGTGAAGGTTGTGGACTATCAGAATCTCATGAGTGCTAAATGTGAAGCAGTAAAGCTGTCCAAAGATTAATTCACACCTGTGGCAAAGAATATTCTTGTACCAGGCAGTAGCTTGCAGTGCTAAATTTTTTTTTTTAACATTTATTCATTTTTGAGAGACAGAGTGTGAGTGGGGCAGGGGCAGAGAGAGAGGAAGACACAGAATCTGAAACAGGCTCCAGGCTCTAAGCTGTCAGCACAGAGCCCAATGTGGGGCTCGAACTCACGTACCATGAGATCATGACCTGAGCTGAAGTCAGATGCTTAACCGACTGAGCCACCCAGGTGCCCCAAACAGTTCTTGAAAGGAACAATCCAAATGACAGCCCTGCCTTAGTTTAAAGCTAGGTTCTCTTTTCTGCTTATTATGGATCTTTGATAAGAAATACAATTGCTGAGAAGTCTGTTTTGCTTGCTGTTTGCTACAAGCATTGTGAGACCTTTCCTGAATGTAACCCGCTGTGTAGTAGAATGGGTTGTAAAACTTCCTAAATGTAGTCTGATATGTAATGGAATGAGTGATTGTACATAAACTAACCGGCATTTCTCGCTTCTGTAAACCTGCTTGCTTAGCACATTCCTCACCTACCCCCTTCCCCCTTCCCCCTTTTTCCTCCCGCCACAAGTAACGGACAAAGCCTTCCCGCCAAAGGACAAAGGACGCCCAATCAGAGAACAACAAATGTCCTTACTTTAAAATCAACTAATCAGGCCCCTCATAATTTGAAACCTCCCCTGTGCTATTTGTCTCTGTCTATAAAAACGCTGTACCAACCCTGATCAGGACCTCTTAGCGTCACCGGCAACGAGTGCGCAGAGGTCCAGGTTCGAACCTGCAATAAACAACCCTTGCCGCTTGGCTTTGACTTACGACTCTGGTGGACTTTTGTGGGAGGTTTCAGAACTTCAGGCATTACATTCTAAAAACACTAACATGGGATGGCAAGATAGAATACTCCACTGCAGCCTTCTAACAACTACACTTCAGTGAGGGTGAACAAGTGTGTGTGCATTCATTATCTATTGCTGTGTAATAAATCACCCAATATTTAGCAGTTCTTTAAAAATGCACATTATTATTTCCTGGTTTCTGGGGTCAAGGAATCTTAGGTTCCCTGGCTCAGGGTCTCTCACAGGCTGCAATCACAATGGGAAGATGACCACTTCCAGCCTCACTCACACAGGTGATGGCAGGATTCAGTTCCCTGAGGGGTGTTGGACTGAGGGCCTCAGTTCCCCACTGGCTGTTGACTGGAGGCCTCCCTCCCTTAGTTACTAGCTAAGTGGGCCTCTCCACAGGGCAGCTTACAGCATGGCATTTGGCTTCCCTCAGAATGAGCAGGCAAGAGAGAGCCAAAAGGGGGAGCAAGAGGGAAGCCAGAGAGATTTTCTGTAACCTGATCTGAAATGTGCTGTGCCATCATCCTTCTTCATCTATCATCATTCTATCAGAAGTGAATCATTATGTCCAGCCCACACTCAAGGGGAGGGATCACCCAAGGGCCTGAATGCCAGGACTTGAGGCTCACTGGAAGCCAGCTCAGAAGCTGCCTAACCCAGTGTCATTGGACTTGGTATAACAGAAGTCTTCAGGTCAGGCTTTAGGATGACTCTTTCCCACCCTCACTCTATGAACAGCAGCCCCCACTCAGCCCTGGATAGTGCACAGGAACACTAGCAGGACCAATTCCACAGGAGGTGGGCTTTTGCTTTTGTTGAAACAACACTGTTGTTTCACCCTGTAATATTCCGTGATCATCTCTGCTTCATCATAATAGAGTGATGGGAAAATACACAGACACATGTAGAGTGAGCAGACACACACAAAAAAAAGACAAAATTTTCTCTTTTTTTTCAGTGTAGACTGAGTGACATCCTTAAACAATTAACCTCATAAAAGTGGTGAAAAGAAAAGGCCCTTTAAATGTCAGACAAGAGATCTGAGTTCAAGTGTTGCCTTTGACATGGCTTAACTGCATGACCTCTGGCACATTAGTTAACCTTTCTTCACCTACCAAAAGATAAAAAGAGAAAGAAAAAGGCCTCTGTCCACTCCATTCCTAAGAGTATTCTCACTACCCCTCCCTTAGGGGCCTGCACCATATTGTAATTTATAAGAAATATATATTTGGGGGGTGTCTGAGTGGCTCAGTTGGTTGAACATCCAACTCTTGATTTCAGCTCAGGTCACCTGATGTTTTGTGAGTTCCAGCCCCGTGCTCCGTGCTGACAGTGTAGAGCCTGACTCGAATTCTCTCTCTCTCTCTGCCCCTCCTCCACTTGTGTGCTCACTCTGTCTCTCTCTCTAAATAAATAAATAAATAAACTTTCAAAAAAATAATTTTTTTTTTTTTTAAAGAAAGAAGGAGGGGCGCCTGGGTGGCACAGTCAGTTAAGCGTCCGACTTCAGCCAGGTCATGATCTCGCGGTCCGGGAGTTCGAGCCCCGCGTCAGGCTCTGGGCCAATGGCTCAGAGCCTGGAGCCTGTTTCCGATTCTGTGTCTCCCTCTCTCTCTGTCCCTCGCCCGTTCATGCTCTGTCTCTCTCTGTCCGAAAAATAAATAAACGTTGAAAAAAAAATTTTTAAAAAGAAAGAAGGAAATATATATTTGGGCATTCAGATGACCCAAATATAGCTCTCATATATATTTGTTCTTCATCCAGTTTCCTGCTCATAGCTTCCAGAACTCTCGGAATTTCCTAGATATTAAGAGCAATAGGGGAGCTTGGGTGGCTCAGTTGGTTAAGCATCCAACTTCAGATCGGGTCATGATCTCAGAGTTCATGGGTTCTAGCCCCACATCGGACTCTGTGCTGACAGCTCAGAGCCTAGAGCTTGCTTCAAATTCTGTGTCTCCCTCTCTCTCTGACCCTCTCCCACTTGTGCTGTCTCTCTCAAAAATAAACATTAAAAAAATATTTTAAAAAAAAGAGTGACAACAGTCACTTGTTATGTCAGTGAGGTGACTTTTGGACTCCACTTAAGGAACAGAAGGTCTGAACTTTCAGTGTCCCCTTCCTTCCACCCCACCCCCTTCCCCAACTCCGAGGGGAGGGGGTCTAGAAGTTGACTCAATTGCTGATGGCCAATGAATTAATCAATCATGGCTATGTAATCAAGCCTCAATAAAAACCCAAGAAGAGAGTTTGGAGAGCATCTGGGTTGGTGAACACATGGAGATGCTGGGAGAGTGGCAGCCCTGGAGAGGGCATGGAGTCTCCACACCCTTTCCCCATACCTTGCCTTATGCATCCCTTCCACCTGGCCGTCCCTGAGTATATATATCCTTTTGTAATAAACTAGTAATCTGGAAAGTAAAATGTTTCTCTAAGCTCTGTGAGCCACTCTAGCAAATTAATAAAACCTCGAGGAAAGAGTCTTGGGATCCTTTGATTTATAACCAGCCGGTTGGAAGCCCAGGTAACAACCTGGGCTTGTGACTGGCATCCGAAATGGGGGTGGGGGGAGCAGTCTTGTATTCTGATTGAGATTCTGATGCTATCTCCAGATAAATACTGTCAGAACTGAATTGAATTAGAGGACACCCAGCTAGTGTTGGAGAATCACTTGGTGTTGTGTAGGAAATCTCTCCCTCTACCCATTGAAAATCAGTCTCCGAACACCAAATGAGGACCCAAGATCAAAAGAAGTCATTTGTCCTATTTTCACACACCCCAGGGCACCCTGGCACCCTGGTCAATGGGTCACTGCTGTCGGTGCATTCAAATTCCCACAGTAGCCGAAGGTTTTTGTTTGTTTTGTTTTGTTTGTTTTGTTTTGTTGCATGGATATGATTTTAATTTGTTCATTAAACTGAAGCACTAAGTGATTCAATACCTTGTAGGACCACACAGTAGCAGGAGCCAGGCTACCAATAACCCCAAGAATTGTGCTGTGAAGTATCAGGCCTCTTATCAAATGACAGTTAGGGACAATTCTAAATGTAGGTATAGAGCAATCTCATTATTAATGAATATTCTGAAATGAAAGCTGATTTCTAAAGAAATTGGTTCTATTTGTTATAAATAAGCCATTGACCCAATCAAAGGAGGGACACAAAGACTCAGAGCACAGTGAAGCGAGGCTTTAGTCAACATTCTTGCAAGAGCGGGTATCTGATGGACAGGCACACTCAAGGCAGGTACAGCAAACAATTTATCTCCTAGCATGGAAGTCCCTCCCCTGGTTCCTCATTGGCTAAGAACTACAGAGGTTACAGCCTAACATCACCTATGCCCATGTAAGGCAAAAAGTAGTCTGATTGGAACAAATGTACATTCCATGAGGTGATGCAGAGACTTTTAGTCCCCCCTCCTCCCTTTGTTCTTTGGTGCATGCTCATTGCAAAGGCCACACAAATAAGCCGGTGAAACAGAAAGGGGAAGAAGAACAAGGAAGTGAAGTGTCTAAAGGTTTGGAGACTCCATTTGGGGGTAGGGGGGCAGTTCACACATATTTCCAATAGGTTGTAAACCTACTATTAACTAGACAGCACAGCTTTTATTTGATATTTCTGAAAATGAATCTCCCTTACCTCTCACATATTTTAAAACCAATACATCGTATATAATCAACACCATACAATTTAGCTTGTATGTGTAAAATTAACAAAGGGAAACCCCACTACAGTGGAGTCAGAGAGGGAGCGTTCATGCTGTACCATTTGTCCTCAATTGCAAATCCAACAGGAAAACACAGACTTTGCACATGGATACTGCTTTACTATCCCAGCAGGAAGGAGAAAGCCTTTTTTCATGCCTCGCCCCCTCACCCTGCATGGAGCAACTCAGCCACCTCAGCCAGTGAAACGCCACTATACGTCCAGCTCCCAGTTTACTCCAAAGGACTTTTTGTTTTTTGGGCTTTTTAATGTTTTTTAACGTTTATTTATTTTTGAGAGAGAGACAGAGACAGAGAGACAGAGAGAGAGACAGAGCATGAGCAGGGGAGGAGCAGAAAGAGAGGGAGACACAGACTCCAAAGCAGGCTCCAGGCTCTGAGCTGTCAGCACAGAGCCAGACACGGAGCTCAAACTCATGAACTGTGAGATCATGACCTGAGCCAAAGTCATAGGCTTAACTGACTAAGCCACCCAAGTGCTCCAAGACTTTTTTTTTTTTAATTTTATTTTTTAACGTTTATTTATTTTTGAGACAGAGGGAGACAGAGCATGAACGGGGGAGGGTCAGAGAGAGGGAGACACAGAATCCGAAACAGGCTCCAGGCTCCGAGCTGTCAGCACAGAGCCTGATGCGGGGCTCGAACTCACGGACTGCGAAATCGTGACCTGAGCCGAAGTCGGCCACTCAACCAACTGAGCCACCCAGGCGCCCCAAGACTTTTTGTTTTTAACAGCTTTCCCAACTTTCCACTGTCATTTTAAAAAAAGCATCCCTCTCCTTTGTTCTATGGACTTGCCTACAGTTTTGCCATAGCTTGCATGTCCTGGATTGCAATTCTCTGCTATTCCCAGATAAACCCATCTTTTTTGGTAAAATAACTGGAAGTCTTATTTTAAAGGTTAACATCACTCAGTGGCTTGTATGAGGGATGCAGGGAAGACCACCAACGATGCAGACGGGTGAACAAATAGGTGTCAGCACCTACAGAGCCCGTTGGGCTCACTGCTTTCTCACCAACCCTAGGGTTTGAGGGTAAATTTTCTCCTGGATTTGGAGTTCCACACTTTGTGTTTGAGCTCTTCAGGCTGTTTTCAGGATCTGTTTCAAGGCCTTGGTTTTTGTTCTTCTCTGTGAGAGTACTCATTTGGCCTTCAGTGCAACACCTTTTTGGAATCCGACTGCTGCTGATAGAAACGTGCAGGCCTTCAAGTCTGAGTCCTGTGTGGAACTGGACTGTTTCTATTGAACTGAGCTAGCCTTCCGTCTGACTCCTTTTTGGAACCAGACTGTTCTTGTTGGAACTGGGCCAGTCTGAACTGTGTTGGCCTTTGGTCCGGCTCCCTTTTGGGATGGGACTGTTCTCGTTGCAAACATGCCAGTTGATTTGGTCTGACTTCTTTGTGGACTGGACTATTCTTACTGGAACTGGGCCAGCCTTCAGTCCAATTCCTTGGCAACCAGGCTATTCATAGTAGAACTATGCTAGCCTTTGGTCTGATTGCTTCTGGAACCAGGCTGTTCCTGAAAAATCTCTAAGAAATGGGATCCCGGTTATCAAAATGCTTTGAGGGTGCACCTCCCTACTGGGACTCTGGCTGGTTTTATATTTAAAATCTATGGGCCCTCAGCATACACATTTATAAATAAGTGGACTGCCTTAGCCAAAAGTAATTCAAAACTTCAATGGCCAGTATGGGGAACTTTCAATCTCCCCAAACTTGTTTTACTTAAAATTAAAAGAAATCCATGGCCCTGAAAAGAAACAAAAAAAGGAAAAAAAAAAAAAAAACTGAATGGGATGCCTATTTTAAATGGTACCTTGAGACTTCCAGATGTTTTCAGGATTCTAGGTTTGTCTCTTTGCAAAGTACTATGTCTAAATTAGCTGAGGCAAATAACTGAAAGAAGTCTAAATGGCTTCTGAAGCTTCTTTTTCCCCTCCCCCATCTTCTCTATCTTCAGACATGTGGTGGCCACCTTGGGCTCAGGGCAGTCTCTGGCACCATTTTCCTCTATTCTCTTTGCTGGCTTTCCCTTTTCCCCCAAATCTCCCCCTACTCCTTCCTCTCCCGAATCTATTAAAACCTGACTTTTTAGGGGTGCCTGGGTGGCTCAGTCAATTAAGCGTCTGACTCTTGATTTCAGCTCAGGTCATGATCTCACAGTTTGTGAGATCAAGCCCTCATTGGTCTCTGCACTGACATAGCAGAGCCTGATTGGGACTCTCTCTCTCTCTCTCCCTCTTTCTCTGCCCCTTCCTCACTCACGCTTGCACATTCACACATTCTCTCTCTCTCTCTCTCTCTCTCTCTCTCTCTCACTCTCTCTCAAAATAAATAAGTAAACATTAAAAAAAAAACTTTCTTGTTTAAAGTTAAATCTTCTGAGGATCTAGGGGCACCTGGGTAGCTCAGTCGGTTAAGCGTCTGACTTTGGCCCAGGTCAGTATCTTTCTTCATGAGTTCCGGCCCTTCATTGGGCTCACTTCTGTAAGCACAGAGCCTACTTCTGATCCTCTGTCCTCCTCTCTCTGCCTGCCTCTCACTCTGTCTCTCTCTCTCTCTCTCTCTCTCTCAAACATAAACATTTTAAACAAATCTTCTGAGGATCTAAATAAACCTCAAATTTCCTATATTCCTCAGACTAAGGTCAAATTATGAGCCCTGGATGCCTGGGTGGCTCAGTCAGTTAAGGGTTCATGACCCCAGGGTCATAGGATCAAACCCCACATAGGGCTCCTCTCTAAGCATGGAGCCTGCTTGGGATTCTCTCTCTTTTCTCTCTGCCCCTCCCCAATTCATGTGCACACTCTCTCTCAAAATAAACATATAAACATTTTTTAAATTATGAGCCATAGTTAAAGAGTTTCTTAAAGTGACTGAGAACCCCCATAAGTTTGCTGAAGAATTTCACATAGTTATTCAAACTTACCATCTTGATTTCTCAAGTTTATATCAATAAACCCACATGCTTGCTGGTGAGGACCAGGCCAAACACTGGGTGAAACTAGCCAGAAGGGAACATCCCAAAAATAATTTAGAGAAACAGACCCCTAACTTTTGACAATACGCTGGAAAACTCATTGGAAATCTCAACTGAGCAATAATAATAGCTTTTCCTAAGCTTGTTGAATGGAACAAAATTCAGGCTTGTACACAAGAGTCTGATGAATCTGTTCATGATTATTACAATCAACTCCAAATTGTCTTTTAAGAAGATTCTAGTCTCCCTTGAATGTTGAATCCATCTGGTAGCGTATAATAACTCTATGTTTATTAATAAGCTGATCCTGTATCTTTCTCTTTTAGTTAAAAGTAAAAATAGAACTACCCTACAACCCAGCAATTGCACTACTAGGTATCTATCCAAAGGATACAGGAGTGCTGATTTGAAGGGGCACTTGTACCCCAATGTTTACAGCAGCACTATCAACAATAGCCAAAGTATGGAAAGAGCCCAAATGTCCACCAACTGATGAATGGATAAAGAAGATGTGGTATATACATACAATGGATTATTACTCAGCAATCACAACGAATGAAATCTTGCCATTTGCAACAACATGGATGGAACTAGAGTGTATAATGGTAAGTGAAATAAGTCAGTCAGGGAAAAACAAATATCATATGATTTCACTCATAGTTGGAATTTAAGATACGAAACAGATGAACATAAGGGAAGGGAAGCAAAACTAATATAAAAACAGGGAGGGGGACAAACCATAAGAGACTCTTAAATACAGAGAACAAACTGAGGGTTGCTGGTGGGGTTTTGGGTTGGGGGAAGGGCTAAAGGGGTGAGGGGCATTAAGGAGGACACTTGTTGGGATGAGCACTGGATATTATATGTAAGTGATGAATCACTAAATTCTATTCCTGAAATTATTATTACACTATATGTTAACTAACTTGGATTTAAATTTTTTTTAAAGGACCAAGATCGAATGGGAATTATGTCCATTCCAAATTTAATTAATTAAAACCAGTTCACTCGCACCCTAGATGAGTCACCTAGAGGAAAGACCGCTAAAATGTTGTGTTCAATTCCAACAAATGAAGGGCGCCAAACAAAATCAGATACTTAGTTTCTGCTATTATTACAATGAACCAGGACTTTGGGAAAAAATATTGTTAGAAATTTAAGCACCCCAGATGCTTTCAGACCTCTAGCCAACTTTCCGATGTCCTCCTAATTGCCAATGACAGGGCTTCAAGGAAATTCAGAGGCTCTTCCCAATCCTCCCTCTTCACTGGCTCAGAGAAACTACTCTCCAGATTGAGAATGAATCTCTCTGTCCTAACTGACATTGGAGCTACACTGTCTGTGTTTAACCCCATGCTGTAAAGCAGCCCCCATGTCAAAGTACTAAAACAGTTCAAAGAGTGGGAGTCTCTAAGAAACCTCAATAGATTCCTATCCCGAAGCCTATTTTATTTTGTCTGCATCCTTTGAGAAATACACACTCTTTCTCCTTAGTTCCTCTACCCCTATTCATTTATTGGGCCAAGATTTCTTAGAAAAAAAAATACCATGCCAGAATTGCTCCCAAAAGGGCAAAGCAATTCTAGAATTTGACAATAGTAACCAAAATCGCCAACAAGGGTAAATAAATGACCCTTCAGCATCTTTTCTATGCTGATTCTGATGGCATTATAGCTGAGTCTGGGGGTACTGATCATTTATTCCTGTTGGTTCATCTACCATCCTCTTTATGGGCAAAATCCTCACATGATGTTGGCAGAATTCACAGTATACCTACCATCAAGATTCAACTAGATCTCTCAAAACCTCTTCCCAATTAATCAATGCCCTATAAGTAAAGAAGCCTTTTAGGGCACCAAGCCCATACTAGAAGGGCCTTGTTATCTCCTACACTAACGCCTGTAACATATACCCCTATTTTACCTGTGAGAAAACCCAGTGGCCATGAATGGAGGTTTGTCCAGGACCTCTTAGCAATAAATACCATTTTTATCCCTTAGCACTCTGTTGTTTCTAACTCCCATATGCTACTGATATCCATTCCCATTGAAGGCAAAGTTTTCACTGTAATTAATTTATGCAGGAAATTTTTAGTACTCTAGTTAATAAGGATAGCCAATATCTATTTGCTCTCACTTGGGAAGAATAGCAATACACCTGGACAGCAATGCCCCAGGGCTATACAGAGTCCTTCTTACTTTTCACAAACCTTAAGGCAGATTTGGATGGCAAAGTTTTCTGCAGGCTCTCCTTTGTTATAATATGTACATGATTTCCTTCCCTGTTCCCCTTCTCAAACCTCTCCACAGAAAGATAGCATCCACCTGTTAAAACTTTTGATCTTGACATAAAATCTCCAGAGAAAAGTTGCAATTTTCTCACACTCAGGTTCAATATTTAGGGCACCTGATCTCTGAACAAAGACTAGATTTGGAACCAGGTAGGCTTTGCGGCATCCTGAATTTCCCAAAACCTAGAACTAAGTGCCAGTTACAAGGCTTTCTTGGACTCACTGGCTACTGTCAAAATTGGATTCCAAACTTCTCTCTTATGACTCAACCTTTATATGCTTACTAAAAAACAAAATCTTAACCCTATTATTTGGAAAGAGGGGGATGATATAGCCTTTGAGACTTTTAAGAAAAGCTAAAAGCCCCTTGCCCTTAGACATTCTAATTATTAACTTTCCTTCCCACCCACCCCCACCTTTTTGTATGTGAGAGGGAAGAAAATGCCCTTGGAGTGCTCACCCAAAAACATGGAAGCCATCATCCAGCCATAGAGTATTATAGCCAACAACCAGTATGGCAATACCCCCCTTGCCTCAGAGCCCTTCCTGCCACTATCCTTTTACTTAAGGCCACTGAAGAAATAATCATGGGGTCCCCTTTAACCATCCTTGTACTCCATGCAGTGAAAGCCCTCCTAAATTCTCATCACACTCAACACTTTATAGTCAGTTATCTTACAGTCTATGAAATCTTCTGCTCACTCCTCACCTAACTCCTTCTCACTGCAATAACCTTAACCCTCCCACCATTCTTCTCCTCTTCATAGATGAGACCCCTCATAACTGCTTAAGATTGACAGATCACCTTTTGACTCCTTGTGACAATTTACAGGAAACTCTTCTAACCAATCCACATTTCTCATGGTTTACTCATGGTTCTTATTTAAAGGATAAAAATAGTAAATATCATGCTGGGTATGCTAGTGCAGCCCCCTCTGAAGTTATTGAAACAGTACCTTTACCTCTGGCTACTTCAGCCCAACAGGCTGAGTTCTATGCCCTTACTCAGGTTTGTACCAAACATCTATATGGATAGTCTGTATATGCCTTTGGAGTAGCTCATGATTTGGGAATGTTATGGAAACAACAAGGTTTACTTATCTCCAATGGGGATAAAATTTAAAACGCCTATGCTCAAAATTTATTAAGTGCCATACTTTTGCCAGTAGCTCTAGCTAGTATTAAGATTCCTGGACATTCCAGACTTGACTACCTGGAAGCCATAGGAAACCACCTTACTGATATTTCTGCCAAATTGGTGCTCTCAGAAGACTGATGGACAAACCTCTGTTGGCATCCTCTGTCGGGTTCCAAAGGGATGATCTCCCAAATAACAATTTGGACAGTTTGACCAGACATTCCCAACAATGGGCCCCAGAAAAGAAGAAGCACTATTGGAAATCTGGTAATATTTGGTTTGATAGAAAGAGAACTTTGGTTTGGACCAAATAACAAGCCAGTGCTATCAAAAATTCTAAAATCCCCACTACTTACAACTATAAATGCATTAAACCATTGGTCTACTGACAAAATGATAGTCTTCATGACCCAGTATTGGTGGGGAAAGGTACGTAAGGCTGCAAAAGGTGCCTACCTCACTTGTCCCACCTGTCCAAAGTATAATTGAGAGAAACCTGTTAACCAGTTTGTACAAATGGATTTCATACAGCTTCACCCTCTCATGGACAAATTTGTTTTAGTCATGACCTGTATGTTTTCTCACTGGACCAAAGCTTTCTCTTGTAGACCAGCACTGCTACTTCTGTTAGAAAAGATTATCCCTACCTGGGGAACCCCTTTTGAGCCTCATAGCAATTGGGGAACCCATTGTACTAGTCAGGTGCTTTGAAAACTCTATGCTGTTTGGCCAGTTTTATAACACTTTCATCGTGCATATCATCCTCAATCTTCAAGATGAGTAAAATACAGTAATGGCACTATTGAGACTCAACTGGAAAAATCTGTGAGACTCTCTAAATACTTTGGCTGCAAGCATTGCTATTGGTCCTTCCAAATCTCAGCTCCACCCCATTGGGAATTCACAGGCTCTCACCCTTTGAGATAGTCATAGAATGTCCAGTGCACTTGGAAACTGCCTCCTCTCACCTCCAGGTGATAAAAGGAGACTTACTACTATAACATAAAGGCCTAATTGCTTCTATTAAAAATAAATGCTCTGGTAGAGCAATCTTTTTACAGTGCATTCCCAGGAGACAATTACCTTAAGTATCACACCTTGCAACCTGGAGATTTCATCTGTTGGAAAAGACACCTCCAAGACTCTTCAACCTCACTGGAAAGGCCCTTATCAAGAACTGTAAATGCCATCAAACTCCATGGAATAGACTCTTGGATTCACGTGACACATCTAAAGAAGGCACCATACCCTGAGTGGACCTGTACACAATCTGGTGCTCTGAAAGTAAAGATTTCCTGGAATTGAAGCAGAAGACATCTGATGAGACAGCTTTCCCAAGATGTCTGAACCAGGCCTGTATACCATTTTCTTAATGTTGCTACTTCTCTCTTTTGTAGGAAAACAATGCCCCTGTCTGTATTTCCCAAGCCCTCGCAAAAGGCGGAAAACTCTTCTTTTGATTTTGACCTTTCAGGAATAGGTGTCATTATGATCCTGGAACAAGTCAATTTTCACTTACTTTTTCTAAAGAGTTAGAAGGTTCAATATTCATAAAGAGTCATTTTTTTCAAAAATTTAAACTATTAACGGATGTTGGACTTTTATCCAAACTCATGGTCTCTGAATTTACAACATTACAGACTATGTTATTTGATAATATTTGTTTTAAAAACATTTCTTTTGAGATAACAATATTTTTCTTTACTACATCTTTTAAGTTTTGCTATTCTTGCAAAAATTCAATAACTATTGCTTCATGTTTATCCTTGTTCTGTATCTTCCCAAATGTGTTTGGTTATTTCATTCAGTGCACTCTTGCAGTATTTCACTATTTCACTTTATAGCCGAGTTTAAGAGAGGACTTCCATACATGACTCCTGGTTTGCCTTCACAGGGAGAAACGTTTCTTCCCTAAGTCCAAATAAGTGCCAGTAAATATTTTCAGCTGGCTATTTTCAGACATAGGGTCTCGGTTTAGAACCAACATACAGTTTAGAATTATTATGTTTTTGTCTCTGTACTTGTTGCCTATCATTCTCTTGTAAAAAGGATGTACCCAATAGGGTGATGTTGGGTAGATGCTCACAACCTCCAGAAGATGTAGATGACAAGTGCCTCAGAGTTTTCCCTCCTAGCCTTCCTTGTTACTCCAAAGTGCCCTGAAGTGGTTTCCAACTGCTATGCATTTTCCCTCTGACATAGAACATGACAACCAGAAAAGGTCCTTCCTGCCACTAAACCACTAAATGTAAAGAACCTGACTATTGATCAGCGATGCTTTCAAAGGAAGATTTTAGGGGTGCCTGGCTGGCTCAGTCGGTTAAGCGTCTGACTTCGGCTCAGGTCATGATCTTGCAGTTTGTGGGTTCGAGCCCCGTGTCGTGCTCTGTGCTGACAGCTCAGAGACTAGAGCCTCCTTTGGATTCTGTGTCTCCCTTTCTCTCTGCCCCTTCCCCAGCTCACACTCTGTCTCTCTCTATCTCAAAAAGAAATAAACATCAAAAAAAATATTCAAAGGAAGATTTTGATCAAAAGGGAGAAATGCAAAAATTATTAAAGGGCAACCTTAGGAGTCAGGAAGTTTGGTAGAGGGGGCTCTCATGCTCTCCCACTTGTTCTCAATTACAAATCCAACAGGAAGACACAGACTTTGCACATGGATGCTGCTTTACGATCTCAGCAAGAGGAAGAGAGGATATTCTCACACCCCCCAATAGCTCAGCCAATGAGATACAGTCACAACTTAGCCAACAAAAAGCCACTATACTTCCAACCCCCAGTTTACTCCAATGGACTTTCTATTTACTATAGCCCTTCCCAGTTTCCCACTTTCTTTATAGAGGGTTCCTCTCCTTTGTTCTCTGCATTTGCCTATGGTTTTGTCACTACCTTGCTTGTCCCAGATTGAAACTCTCTACTATTCCCAAATAAGACCCTCTTTTGCTGATAAAATAACCAGAAGTTTTATTTTTAACAGGTATACCTTTGGATAAATAACTTTCTGGGTTTCAGTTTGTTCATGATAAAATGTGGTAAAGAAATGACTGGCAATTTGTTGTTTGAGTATTAAATTAGATTGAATATCTAAGGTACCTGTCATGATACATGCTAAAACACTGTATCTATAATTATAATATATTTATGGTTGTTGTTATAATTACTAAGTTTGAGGCACCTGCGTGGCTCAGTCGGTTAAGCGGTAATTTCAGCTCAGGTCATGATGTCATGGTTCACAAGTTCAAGCCCCAAGACAGGCTCTGTGCTAACAGCTCAGAGCTTGAGCCTGCTTCAGATTCTGTGTCTCCCTCTCTCTCTGCCCCTCCCCCATACATGCTCTGTCTCTCTCCCAAAAATAAATAAACATTAAAAAAAATTTTTTTTAATTACTAAGTTCTCTTGACTGGCTTGGAAAGAAAACTCCATGCAGTCTGTTTAAGTTATGGAATTAAACTTTGAGGCCATAATGGACAGACAATAATTTCTCTACTTAGATGAGCATCTATCTGTTCTTCTTTCAAGGACCAAACATTTAATCTGGAAACATTTGGGATCGGTTTCCAGGAGCTTCCAAGGGCTAAGGAGACTAGGACCCCATTAACGGTTTCCCCTGCTATTCAAAAATAACCTCTCATAGACTTTTCTGATACCTTAGGACACATCTTGCTAATGGATGCCACAAAATAAATTGAGATAAAGTATGGATCCTCATGGACACAATTCAAAGCTATGATGGCTTGACACTGAGATGCTGAGCTTTCAAAACGTGGGGGATACCATATAGGACTTTTTTTTTAGAAACTAGAATTCCCCTCCCTCAGTATAGGTAAACTTGATAACCTTTGTATTTCTCTAAATTCTGTACATCCTCTTTTTTTTTTTTTTGTCACCTAACTCCCAGATGCATATTTTATGTTTTCTTGGGCAAGCTAATATAATTTCACTTAATAATTAATTTTTACCCTTAATCTTTATATGTAATGCTTAGAATATATTTCCAAGTCTTCCATATTATCTTTCTTTTATAGCAAGGAACCTTCTGATAATGAATGTATGAACTGTGCTTATAGCAGTGCCTGGCAAATTTTTTTTTCAACGTTTATTTATTTTTGGGACAGAGAGAGACAGAGCATGAACGGGCGAGGGGCAGAGAGAGAGGGAGACACAGAATCGGAAACAGGCTCCAGGCTCTGAGCCATCAGCCCAGAGCCCGACGCGGGGCTCGAACTCACGGACCGTGAGATCGTGACCTGGTTGAAGTCGGACGCTTAACCGACTGCGCCACCCAGGCGCTTCAGCCTGGCACATTTTCAATGAATGTTGGTATCACTGTGGCTGGACCAACAATAGCTAGCTAATATTTATTGAGAACTAATTCTGCGCCAGGTACTGTTAGCCAAAGGCTTTTTTGTTGGGCCAGATTACCCAGGATCAATGTATTTACCAAGATATTTTTAACCCATTTAATTGGTATTCAAATTGATGGTCCAGATTCTTTCTTCCTCACAAAAACAGGTGCTGGAAGGTGCACAGGATGCAGAGATGTTCCTGTGGAGGGTATGCTTTAGAAAAGCTCTTGCAATCTCATTATTCCCAGCAGTCTCACACATAAAATTTTTGATAGCTGACAATTTAACACATCCAACCAGAAACAAATCATCATCATTAAGCATCACTGATAGGCCATCCACTAAGCAGATGTGTGAGAATTTGTGTTGTAATTACCTACGGAAGAGTTGCCAGCAGCAATTGCCCCAGAAAATTTTTTCAAGCACACAGGAGTATTTTATATCTATTGTCTAATATGCCAGGAATCAAAGGTACTTTAGCAGCAGTATTAGCAATGCAACGATCTATAATAACCTCTTTGGTGCCTTGAGTCTCAAATCAGTACCTTTCCCAATTACTCTCAAGTCCTAACATTTCACTCTTCATAGTTGGTTGCAACCGTATTTCTGACCCATCAAAACTTGGGAGTGGATATTAAATAGACCACCTCCCTGACTCTATTAGTAACACACCTCCCCCTTAAAAATACCAATGAAAGCCCTGTGCTTATGTTACCTGTGCATGTAGAATCCTTCATATTAAAACCTTGGAATGGGACAAACTATACTAACTCATCCAATGGCAAACAAACAAATTCCTCTCAACATTTCCCACATTTGCATTCCTCCTCACAACACTAGCAGGGCCCTCCTCTTTGCCCCAGTGACCCACAATTACTATCCTAGGTTCAAGTAACTGCACATTTTTCTTTCACACTTCTTTGAGCTCCATGCAACTCTACTCTCCCTCTCCTAGACTGAATCAAGGCTTTTCTTCTCTTCCACCATGTTCCAATCAGAAGAGAGGCTCTTTGAGTCCATCTGCCACTCATCCTCCACTTTTTCTTCTATGCCACTTCATCTCTTTAACTGATGCACACTTGCCTCCCTTGCGATACTCCAAGGAAGACCACTGCTTCCCCTACTCACTCCAACTCAGACCCAGAAGGAAGGATCCACATATTCCTCCTTCCATACTCTATATCACCAGCTCCACTCACATCCTCTCCAAACAATTTTCCTCAGGGACTTTCCAACCTTGTTTCCATCTCTGTAGTCAATATCTCCTTCCATCATCCTCAGAGATGTGAACATCATCCATGCTCTTTAAACACCCAGTGCTCTTCCCCCTTTCCTTCAAACAAACACCCTCATGCACTGTGTGAGCAAGGACCCCTTTTATCTACAAAACATCAAGGTAAGTGCTGTTGGTGTGAAACTCCCATCTGACTGCTATCTCTCCCCTAAGACCCCCAGTCCCGTTTCTCATTAGGCTGCTCTCTGCCCTCATGAAAACATTTCAGTCCCGTTTTCCTCTCAACCAATCCAATCTGGACTACTTAGTCCCCAGGCTCAAGCACTTCACCTGGGTTCTACCAATACCCCAGGATGTGGCTGCTCTTCACCTTCCACCCACCTGCCTATTCACACACCTGGATGACCTCACACTGTAAGAGAATCAGTATGGAAGTGTAATGTCACAGCAACGTTATGCAGAGTCAGACAGTTCAATCATAGCTGGCCCCTGACTAGGGGTGAAGTATTGAGTTACTGGGCTATTCCCCACCCTCCAGCTGCACCCAATCATTTTCACCCTACTCATCCTTGGTCCCACCCTCTAACGTTTAGAAGATAATCTCAATTCTTATCTCATTGAACAGAGCTACTTTTAAGAAAGTTAGTTCCAGTTTTAGTGTGATATAATTAACAGCTGACATTGTACTAATTTTAGGTATACAACATTATTATTTGATATATGTATATATTGCAAAATGGTCACCACAATAAGCTTAGTAAACATCCATCAACTCACACAGTTAAAACATTTTTTTCTTGGGAGGAGAACTTTTAAAATCTACTCTCTTGGTGACTCTTAAATATACAATACAGTCTTATTAACTATAGTCACCATTCTGTATTTTACATCCCCAGAACATATTTATCTCATAACTGGAAGTTTGTACTTTTTGACAACCTTCACCCATTTCACCCTTTCAATCTGCTCTCTGTTTCTCCAAGTCTGGTATTTTACATTTGACATAAAAAGTGAGTTCATACAGTATTTGTCTTTCTCTATCTGAATTATTTCACTTAGCATAATGCCCTCAAGGTCCATCCACATTATCCCAAATGGCAAGAATCATTCTTTTTTTATGGTATGAAAGAGCTCATTCTTTTTTATGTGACACATATATATCACATCTTCTTTAGCCATTAATCCATCAATAGACCACTTTCATATCTTGGTTAATGTGAATAATGCTACAATAAACATCGGGATGCATATATCCTTTTAAGATAGTGAGTTCGGGGCACCTGAGTGCTCAGTTGGTTAAGCATCCAACTCTTGATTTCGGCTTGGGTCATGATCTCAGAGTCCTGAGATTGAGCCCCATGTGGGGTTCTGAGGAGCCTGCTTAAGATTCTCTCTCTCCCTCTTTCTCTGCCCCTCACCTGCTCTCTTTCTCTAAGATAAAAAATTAAAAAATTAAAACAGATAGTGATTTTGTTTCCTTCAGATATATAGTCAGAAGTAGAATTGATGGATCACATAGTATATCTATTTTTTATTTTTTGAGGAATTGCCATACTATTTTCCATAGTGGCTGCACCAGTCTGCATTCCCACCAGTGCATGAGCATTCCTTTTTCTCCACATCAACACTTGTTGTTTCTTGTCTTTTTAATAAAAGCCATTCTAACAGGTGCGAGGTGATATCTCATTGTGGTTTTACTTGCATTTCCCTGATGATTAGTAATGCTGAACACCTTTTCATGTACATGTTGGCCATGTGTATGTCTAAGTAGAGCTAATTTAATTCCTCCTCCTATGTACCCTCATCTCTCTCCACCCAACCCACTGTGGAATTCCTTTCCCAAATAGTTTCTGCTCAAGATATTTGCACAGTTCGGACTGGCCACTGCTTGTGCCCCACCACAGCCCCAGCTGGCCGAGTTACAGAGCAACTGCCATGTTGTGACTGCGAAAGAAAGGGTTGAAGGCCAAGAGTGCAACATGCAGACAAAAAGTAAAGGGCATCTCATACCTATCCTGCCTTTTTCCTCTTCATAAATGTCCCAGCTATCAAAACAGCTGATACTCCAGTACAGATACCCAGCCCTAGCATGGGAATTAGTAATAGATAGATGCTGGTTTTGTTAGCTATTTGCCTATAAGGCAAAAATTCTGGGTTTATTACATAGCTTTTTAGCTTTTTTTTTTCTTTGTTATTACTGCTAAGAATTTTGTCGTCTTGATTTGTGCTAATTTAAATTTTCTTTGCCTTTAGTCTTACTTTATTATCTATCTCTTTCAGTTCAAGCATCCTTTATTTCCTTTTTAAAAATTTTTCTCTTAATCCTCTTTGTTAAAGTATTAATATTCAAGAGAGAATTCTTAATTCCTTATTTTGTAGGTAAGCTTCAAACCCATCTAATTTTCTTTTTAACATTGTGTTCATAGCATGTTTTTCCATTGTTAGTCTGTTATTGTCTCAATATTTTATCTCTTTTACTTTGATGTTTTTACCCTCTCACCTATTGACCTTGCTGATTTATGTTATTGTATCTTTTATCTTACATCGGATTTATCTCATCATTACTTGTTTTTAATTTTTATTCATAGCTTGCTAATTTTTTTTAATTCAATCTGATTTTGGCTTTTTTTTTTTCTCCTCTCACTTTCTTTCAATGATTCCGTTCCTCTATTTACTTTATCTTAAACATTATTTAATCTATCTCTCATGACTATTTTTAAGTCTTAAGCTTTTACTGTATTGGGCTCTTATTCTCCTATTGAAATATTTATTTTACTCTTTTTCTTTCAACTTTATCTTACCAAGTCTCAATGTTCTTATTTTAATGTTCTCTTAGCTTTCTACTCTGCTTTTATTATTTTACTTAAGTTTTCTCTCCTTTCTTTCTTTTCCTATGTTTTTATTTATTTTATGACTTGGTTTAGAATCACCAGCAGGAGTAGTAGTGAGAGAGAAACCCTACCTCCCTCAGGCACTCCCTTTCTCTCTCTCTCTCAAAAAAAGAAAAGAAAAGAAAAAGAATACAAATAGTAACACCAGCTCCTCTCTCTTTGTATGAACTGCTCATGCTCCCCTCATTGTGTTGGCTACTAGCAGTCTCTTTTTTTTAGCTTATTTATTTAAATTGAGAGACACAGAGAGAGAGGGAGAGAGGGAGAGTGCGTGTATGCAAGAGTGGGCGAGGTGCAGAGAGAAGAGACAGAATCCCAAGCAGGCTCCCATTGTCAGCGCAGAGCCAGATGCAGGGCTGGAAGTCACAAACCGTGAGATCATGGTCAGAGCAGAAATCAAGAGTTGGACACTCAACTGACTGAGCCCCCAGCGGCCCCCAGGCGTCTCAGTGCTAAATGTGTGGCCTAACTTAGGCAAGTTCCCAGACTCTGAGGGCGGCCCAGTGCACACTAACCTCCATTCTACCTTTCTCTCACCCACAATGTTCTAACCTACTTATTTTACTCTATTTTGTGGTGTTATATGTATTTTAAAGCATCATAAATCCTTTCTAAAACAAAGCCAGTTTGAGCAATACCAGAGTGACCTTAGGCAAGATCACTGTGCTCTCCGTACCTCATCTTCCTCATCTGTGAAACGGAAACGACTCATGGGTCACTCTGAGAATCAAATGGAGATAATGCATAGGAGTATGGAGTACAGCCCCTAGCACACACTTAGTGCTTAGCAAATTGTAGCTAAAATCCAGAGAGAGGCCTGAGAAAGAACTGGAACAATAAACTGAATAAACTGATTGTATTTTCTAAAATTGGCAACATTTTCCATTCCTCCTGCTCTTCTGCTGTGTGAACTTGCAACTCCCCCATCATGAGGGGAAGCCTGTGTCCCCCACACCTTGAATCTGGGCCCTGTGATTGCTGTGACCAATAAAATATAGCAGAAGTGATTGTGTCCATTCTAGGCACAGCCCTTAGCTTTTCCAGAAGCTTCTGCTTCTTCCCTTCAGGGGACCAGCCACCATTAAAAAGTGCTATTACCCTGAGATCAACATACTCTACGAATCCCAAGACCTGTAGAGAGGCCCTGGAGGATTAAGCCACATGGAGAAAGAAGAGGCTAAGGTACCCCTAGGATACCAGATATGAGAGTGTAAAGCCATTTTGGAAATGGATCCTCCTAGCCCCCAGCAACCCAGCTGGCACTCAGCCGGTCCTTCTGGAATTCCTGACCTGAAAAATTGTGAGCAAAATAAAATAGTTGTTTTAAGTCGCTAAGTTCTGAGGTGATTTGTTATATGGTAATAGATAACTGAAACAGAAATGGAAGTTCTTTGTAAAACATATACAACCTCAATGGATCCTCAAACCAACTCTTTATAGGTGAGTAGAATCAAATTAAACACATTGTTTTAGTCATATGTTAAAAGTCAATTTGCCGGTGAACAAAGACCATGTCTCACGCTTCCAGAGAACTCCTCAATAATTCCTAAATTCTGAGTTGGGCATTTTGGTAAAAAGGCCGTATGTCCAGTATTCAGGATATTTATTCATTCACTCAACAGATAAGTGTTGAGTACTTACTATGTGTCCAGCACATTCCCGCCATTCCAGGTGTTAGAGATACAGCAATGAACATGTCAGATCGAATCCCTGCTCTCGTGGAACTCTTGCAGATACTTCCCCATGCTGACTACTCTTCAGCCCACCCACCAGAAGCATTCTCC
Source organism: Herpailurus yagouaroundi (assembly GCF_014898765.1). Classification (NCBI taxonomy): domain Eukaryota; kingdom Metazoa; phylum Chordata; class Mammalia; order Carnivora; family Felidae; genus Herpailurus; species Herpailurus yagouaroundi. The sequence goes on along the minus strand of NW_024412415.1, from coordinate 11,945,570 downwards.
TCCTTTCTCTGTACCCTGGGGCCTGACCTCCATCACCTGAGCTCCTCAATCTCTGGTTTTCTCATTAAACTGCAAAGAATTTATGGAAAGGGTCTGTCCAGTAAATTGGGCTCGCACACCAGAAGGCACTGAAAGATCATATGGCAGAAGGAGGGGCGCCTAAGTGGCTCAGTCAGTTAACCGCCCAACTCTTGATCTAGGGTCAGATCAGGATCTCATAGTCTGTGAGATCAGGCCCCGCGTCGGGCTCTGCACTAACAGCCTGGAGCCTGCTTAGGATTCTGTGTCTCTCCCTCCCTCTCTGACCCTCCCCTGCTCATTCTCTCTCTCTGTCTCTCAAAATAAATAAATAAACTTTTTTTTTAATGGCAGAAAGAGAGAAGGGTCAGTATGTCTGCTCCCCCAGCTGCCTCTCTGCTCCATCTCCCCCACTTGTGCCCCTTGGCTTAAGGCCTGGCCCTCTTCCAGGTCTCCAGTTCCTCCCAGGATCTTTGAACAGCGTCCCTTCTGTTTGCATTCAGGCCAGACGAGAATTTATTTTCCCTTGTACCTGGGAATGTACCTGGATGCTTCACCATCCCTCTCAGGTTCCTTGATGCCACCCTGAAGTCTGTCATAGCCCCTTCAGTAAATTCTCTGCAGCATCATCACTTTGCATATGTGCCTGTTACCAGCCAGGATCTTGACCCATACATTCTCATTTCAAATACTTAAACCCAACAGGACCTTTACCTAGAACACATTTCAAATTTAAATTAAAAAAAATTTTTTTAATGTTTATTTATTTTTGAGACAGAGAGAGACAGAGCATGAATGGGGGAGGGTCAGAGAGAGAGGGAGACACAGAATCGGAAACAGGTTCCAGGCTCTGAGCTGTCAACACAGAGCCCGACGCGGGGCTCGAACTCACGGACCGTGAGATCATGACCTGAGCCGAAGTCGGACGCTTAAACGACTGAGCCACCCAGGCGCCCCTCAAATTTAAATTTAAATCAGCACGGCCACTGTGGGCTTCCAGAAGTACTGACAGCTCAGGTACCAACCTTATTACAACTCTAAAACCCAGCATTCAAAGACATAGATAATGAATCCCAATCATGACTGAATATGCATAAAGATGGTAAAAGAGGTCTGATTTCATGTGCTAACACCAGTTAGTTGGAAGAGGCTGCCTCAAGCACTGTGTTGAGAAGAACTGCAGGACTAAATCTAGGCTCTCAGCAATTAGTTCTGTGATCAATTAGCAATGTCTGCTGTAAGCACAGGATGGGGAGTGACAATGGCATGTGTAATCCATATTTCCAGGCTTTAGTATCACTGCTGCAGCACTATGTGCCATTGGTGTCTTCCATAAATATCTTTTTTTTAATGCTTATTTATTTTTGAGAGAGAGTGAGAGAGAGTGGGGGAGATGCAGAGAGAGAGGGGAACAGAGGATCCAAAGCAGGCTCCAGGCTCCGAGCTGACAGCAGCAAGCCCAATGCAGGGCTTGAACTCATGACCGTGAGATCATGACCTGAGCTGAAGTCGGGCAATCAACCAACTGAGCCACCCAGGTGCCCCCCATAAATACCTTTTTTAAACATAAAATAATACATGAGGGCCCACAATAAGTAAATCTTCTCCTTTGTACAAATCTGTTTCTGTGAGTCAGAGATTTTTTTTTTTTGACACCCAGAGGATGGAGTAAGTTAGCTAAACCGAGAACCATGACCTTGAACCCATCCATATAGTGTTCTGCCTGAATCAAACAAAACTTCAAGCTACAAAGACTGCATATACTCATAAAATCTGTAATTATTTAACTGTTTGGAACTACCACAGTGATTTTTTAAATTTCTTTAGCAACAGAACTCTTCATTTAAATTAAGTCTCACACAGAACTGAGAACAGATAAAAGTAGCATTGCTCTAATTAAAGAAAAAAAGCCAGAGGCTCACCTTGCCTGTGACGGCCACCAAAAGCATTTTAGCAAATCTCTTAACCCTGGAGGGTACAGCTTGAACACTAAGAGGAACCCTCTTTGGTCCATTGAGGGCCTATATAATTGCAGCAGAAGAATATTTTGATGCATTAACCAATTCTTTTCACCTCCATATTCCCAATTACCCTGTGAGCTCAGCCCCATTCATGCATTCAGACACAAAGCATCCACTGCCTCAAGGAGGATTCATCCCCTAGAACTGCAGATCCAAAGGGTCAGATGCTCAGCTTTTGTATTCAAAGGCAAGGTCCAGATTGAATCAGTCTGCCTGATTAATGTTAGGCTATCCCACAGCAAAACTGAACCAGAAACATCAGTGGCTTGGCACAAGAAAACTTATTTGGGTTGGGCCTTCCATCACCTGGAACACACCATCTTGAAGGTCAGTGCAGCAAAAGAATGGAGAGACTGGGGAGCTCACTTTAAAATTAAAAATTCAATTTAGGGGCACCTGGGTGGCTCAGTCAGTTGGGTGTTCAACTTCAGCTCAGGTCATGATCTCACAGTCCATGGGTCCATGCCCCACGTCAGGCTCTGCGCTGACAGCTCAGAGCCTGGAGCTTGCTTCAGATTCTGTGTCTCCCTCTCTCTCTGCCTCTCCCCCCTCCCCTCTAAAAAAAATAAACATTAAAAAAAATAATAATTCAATTTAAAATTCCTCAGCTTGTGTAGTAGTCTGCTCGAGCTGCCATAACAAAATACCACAGACTGGGTGGCTCAAACAATAGAAATTTATTTTTCAAAGTTCTGGAGGCTGGAAATCTAATATCAAGCTGTCAGCAGGTTTGGTGTCTCCTGAGGCCTCTCTTCTTGGCTCGCAAATGGCCACCTTCTTGTTGTGTCCTCCTTATGATCTTTCCTGTATACATGCACATCCCTGGTCTCTCTTGCTCTTCTTACAAGAATTCATATTGGATTAGGGCCCCACCCTTACAATCTCATTTGACCATAATTATCATTTTTTAAGTTATTTATTTATTTATTTTGAGAGAGAGTGTGTGTTTGTGTGCATGTGTGAAGGGGGAGGAGGGGAGAGAGAGAGAGAGAGAGAGAGAAAGAGAGAGAGAGAGAGAGAGAGAAAGAGAGAGAGAGAGAGAGAGAGAGAGAGAGAGAGAGAATCCCAAGCAGGCTCCACACTCAGCACAGAGCCCAATGCAGGGCTCGAGCAATGAGATTGTGACCTGAGCAAAAACCAAGAATGGGATGCTTAACCAAATGATCCACTCAGGTGTCCCAACCTAATTATCCTTTTAAAGGTCCCATCTCCGGGGCGCCTGGGTGGCGCAGTCGGTTAAGCGTCTGACTTCAGCCAGGTCACGATCTCGCGGTCTGGGAGTTCGAGCCCCGCGTCAGGCTCTGGGCTGATGGCTCAGAGCCTGGAGCCTGTTTCCGATTCTGTGTCTCCCTCTCTCTCTGCCCCTCCCCCGTTCATGCTCTGTCTCTCTCTGTCCCAAAAATAAATAAACATTGAAAAAAAAAATTAAAAAATAAATAAATAAATAAAGGTCCCATCTCCAAATAGAGTCACATTTTAAGGCACTGGAGTGTTAAGATTTCAACATACGAATAGGGGTGGGGGATTGGTCGGTACATGCCTCAGTCCATACTGCCTGGAACCGGTTAAGTGCCATTTCCATTCCTATTTTTTGTCAGAACAAGTCGCATGGCCCCACCTAACTATAAGAGAGGCTAGAAAGCTTCACCTTCCCATGTGCTCAGGAAGGATAGAAAGGCCAGGTGTGAGGGAGCACTAGCAATCTCCACTTCACAAGAGTAAAACAAAAAGATTTAGAAAAACCTGTGACTGGGCACAAACACCCGTAGGGTGAGTCTTCTCCAACAGCAGAGTGAGCGATGGGGAAGGAGGAGGGAAAGGTGATGAAAGGGAAGTGATGTGGGGAACTGACAAAGGGCCCTCACTTGGAGATACTTGTGGACAGAAGCACAGGAAACATCCAGAGATGTGCCCCCGTGGTCCCCTGCATTCAAGCAGCACCAGGAAAACCAATGGAAGCGGAGTTCATGCTCACAAATGGCCCAGATTTTTTTCCATTCATGTAGGCACTCTACACCCAGGTTAGAGCAGCCATGCTAACCATCCTGTCCTCTCCCATCTGGGGGTGATCTGTAATCAACAGCAGCCTGCACACTGCCGACTGACCATCCAGAAGGACTGCTGCCCAGGTGCACCAGACTTAATATCTCACTGCTCCAGTGCACAACCCCACTACACACACACACACACACACACACACACACACACACACACACAATGTGAGGCCCCAAAAATCCAGACATAGAGAGCAGAGATGGTGATGGGGGCTCATGGGTGGGAAGCCTTCATCTGCCATTCTCCTCACCTGTGGGACTGAATGACACAGCTCAAGATTTCCCCACTGGCCAGGGCAGAAGTGAATTAACCTCATATATTTTAATGGCACCAAACTAAGTCCTGTCAATTCAAGGAGTGCCATAGAGCCATCTACTGGTGACAAGTGAAAAGAGAAGTCATCGGAAAACAATAAACAGGACAAAATAAAAATAATCAAATTTGACTTTAATAACTTCATTATAGAAATGTGGCAGGAAGTGTCACCTCACTCCCTTCAGTGCAAAAAAATATAAGAGACACTTAAAGTTACACATGCCTTTAGTGAATGTGTTTAGGGAATTAGAACTGTAATATACTAGAAAGTCATCTAGCACATGGTTCTAAGGTGCTTTCCAATTCTCTCAGTTCTACATGTTCAAATTCTATAAAAATAAGACATGGGTTCATTTTCTGAAACCTGAAACCTGCAAGTTTAATTAAGGAATTTGAGATCCTGCAGCTTGGCTGACAAATGATACACTCAGCACCCTGTTATTAGGTGCTCTGCGTATACAATCACAGAGCATGCATAACATCTGAGACTGAGTTTCCTGAATGGTCATGAGGGTTTTTAACAACAAACAACAAGCTACAGGACTTGGGAGCAAGGCTGGAGCAATAAAGGCCTCATTTGATTAAGGTGCCCCCTTTAAAGGGCAATATTGGATTTAGAAATTGAGCTATGCCACCTAAAACACCAAGCAGCAGCCTTGCTGCTTAAAAGAAAGCTGATGAGTTATGTTCAACCCAACTCCTCCATCCTCACGGGCTTAGAATGTGACTCTAATGTAGAATATGACTCTAATGCACTCTCTGCTTCCGAGTACAAAACCCAGAAAAGACGGCTAGGCAGAGGCTAGGAAGAAACACCTCAGGGTCATTTTCATAGCTTATGGGCGTAATTCCAAAGCCCAGCGCAGGACATGATCCAGCCTGGGGTGAATGCTACATTTGAGCACAAAACGGCTGACCTTCCGTTTAGGGTCAGAAATCGGCTAATCTGTTTCTCAGACTTGCTCCACAGAAGCTGAGCAGATAGATCAAGTTTAACTAAAAAGATGCCAGACGCCATCTCCAAATGAAAATCTTGGAGACGCGGGGACCACCACGCGTTGAGTACACAGCGCCACCTACAGCACTATCGGTGCAATTCATCTTGGCCCTCTTCAAAAGCAGCACGGGGAAAAGCAGAAACAATCTGGGGAACACTTCAGGTACCTACACAGGGCAGAAAGTATCTAACCTGAACTTTAAACTTGGCAGTTTCTATGTCTATTTAAGGGTGGAAAAATTAGAAAACTCCAATAATATGGAGGTGTTTGGGCTAATTGATTATAGGCTTCTCTGTTTGCTTTCTTGCTTGCTTTAAGCTAACAGCATTGAATTCTGACATTGTGATTTTTTCCCCTAAGGTTTGTTGCAAGGATTTACCAGAAAGTAAGATCAATCAGAAATAACTGTCAAGAGCAGCTCACCCTGAAATCTGATCTGCAACATTCAGTCAATCATCTGCCATCTCTGAAATTCAGAAAATAAAACCCTAGTAGAAGAGGCTCCAGAGTTCAAACCTACAGAAGCTAGAATTCGATGTGATCTTAGCTCAGAACTCCGGAAAGGGCTGCTACAATCACTTTCCCGCTAACTCCTGAAATTCTACCATCTTCCTCTTCTTTTGAATCCATTTTCACTGATTCCATTTATGTTTTAATTGGTTAAGATTAATTTAATTGGTTAATTGGTCATGTTTAATTGGTTAACTGGTTAAGAATCTACCACGTGGTCCAGGGAGAGAGAAAAACAAATATAAAGACGAGATTAGCTCTTAACCTTGAAAACTTAGGCCGTTTACAGGTACCTGGGTGGCTCGGTCAGTTAAGCATCCAGCTTTGGCTCAAGTCATGATCTCACAGTTCATGGGTTCGAGCCCCACGTCGGGCTCTGTGCTGACAGCTCAGAGCCTGCAGCCCACTTTGGATTCTGTATCTCCCTCTCTCTCTGCCCCTCCCCCACTCACACTCTGTTTCTCTCTCTCTCTCAAAAATAAATAAACCTTAAAAAAAAAAACCTTGCCCTATTTATACTGCCTGGTATAATTTTATCACTTTAATATAAAGAAAGTGCTTTAATATACAGATCCATGTTTTCTATCAAGTTTTATTTGCTTAGAAGAAGAAAGGTCACTGTGTTTGGGCAAGCAAGGAAAACTTCATGCAGAGGGGAAAATCTTACCTCTTCAAATTCAAGCTCAAATGTCAACAGGAGACGGTCTGTGAAATAGAATGGCACAAGCAAAGTCATGGAGGTACTAGATGTGCCCTCCATAAAACAGCACTCACAACTGTGCACACACACACACACACACACACACACGTAGAAAGAGGGACAGATAACACCTTCACTCACACAAAATCTACTCTCATTATCTGTCTCGTTATCCTGCTTTGCTCTCTCTCACATTTATTATCACCTGATTTATATGTATTTCTGTGAGTACTTTCTGTCTCCATGACAAGCTACACAACAGCAAGAACTTTGTTTCATTCACTGCTGTGTTCTTGGTACCAAGCCTGGCGCATTATAGCTTCTATATAAGTACGAAGGAAGGAAGGAAGGAAGGAAGGAAGGAAGGAAGGAAGGAAGGAAGCAAGGAAGAGAGGAAGGAGGGAAGAATAGGAGGAGGGAAGGTACTTAGGACACCCACTGAGAAGCAAATGAGGAAGATCTTGGGAAATTAGATATTAGGGATGATGAGGACATAGTATGAGGTGTCTTAAATGCCAGGTGAGAAGCTTTGATTTTTTTCTACCTCATCAAAGCTGACAGGTTGTTTCAAGAGATAATGACAGTAGCTAAGCTTTTAGAAGATTGATCTGGTGAAAGTAAAGGATGAATTTGAGGGGAGACAAAATGGAGGTGAAAGGAGCAGTTACCATGAAATAAATAATAATAGTTATGGGTTACAACCATTGAATAAAATGGGAATCTATAAGACCTTAAAGATATAAACAAATAAAGGAGTACAAGTCCAAGATGAATCTGAAATATCCTGCTGTGTCAGGAAGTGAGGAACACTCAGAGGTTAATGAAGATATGTCAAAAGGACTAAGGAGTCAGCTTAAAGGGGTCCCACTAGCTAAACCTGAACATTTTAAACTCTAAAATAAATGACAGTGATGGCTTATAGCTCACTGAATAAAATGAGAGTCCATGAGACCTTAAAGGTAAAAATAGATAAATAAATAAGGGGGGGGGGGGGGCAAAGCCCTTCCTTACAGTAGAATGCCAGCTAATAAATGAAGATGGAATGATGGACATAGAAAATCACCATTTGGGGGCGCCTGGGTGGCGCAGTCGGTTGAGCGTCCGACTTCAGCCAGGTCACGATCTCGCGGTCTGTGAGTTGGAGCCCCGCGTCAGGCTCTGGGCTGATGGCTCAGAGCCTGGAGCCTGTTTCCGATTCTGTGTCTCCCTCTCTCTCTGCCCCTCCCCCGTTTATGCTCTGTCTCTCTCTGTCCCAAAAATAAATAAACGTTGAAAAAAAAAGTAGAAAAAAAAAAGAAAATAAACATTAAAAAAAAAAATTAAAAAAAAAAAAAAAAAGAAAATCACCATTTGAGGGGCACCTGGGTGGTTCAGTCAGTTCAGCATCTGACTCTTGATTTGGGCTCAGGTCATGATCTCACAGGTCATGGGTTCAGGCCCCATATCAGGCTCTGCATTGACAGTGCAGAGCCTGCTTAGGATTCTCTCTCTCTCTCTGCTCCTCCTCCACTTGTGCTCGCTCTCTCTCTCTCTCTCTCTCAAAATAAATAAACTTAAAAAAAAACACCATTTGGCAACCATAATGGAGAGAGTTATTAATAATTGCTAAGGCACATGAGTAGAGGTTTAATGAGGAACAGATATTGCTGATTTCAGACTATCTCCCCACCAAATATTTGCTAATCACAATGGGGAAAATATGGTGGCTTTATTGGTGTAGAAATCTGACAGAAACCAACTTGACAAGGTGGTCAGGATTAATATCACCAGATATTAATGGGAAGAGTTACTATCAGTTGCCTGCTGGTATGATGCACCAAGAGCACAGCATCCTCTCTGTGGAATTCCTGCCAAGAATGTACGGCGTGAGTCTGGTCATGAGAACACATCAGACAGACCCAGGTTGAAGGTCAGCCTTCAGAATGGAAAGGTCAGTACTCTGTAAATCTTTCTAGTCCATGCAAGACAAGGAAATACTGAGGAACTACTCCAGACTGATGGAGACTAAAGAGACATGACAATGAAATATAGTGAGATCCTTGGCTGAATCCTAAACCAGAAAGGCCAGGGCGCGGGGGGGGCGGGAATGGCATTGTTGGGAGAGTTGGAAAAACTTGGGTAGAAATGTATTAATAATGATTTTTTTCATTTGGAGGATTGATTGGTGGCTATAAGGAAAGTACTATTTGGGGGGAAAGATCCCATGTAGTACTTAGAGGTATAGAGTTTTCATATCTGCAACTTGCTCTTAAATAGTTCAGAAAAAAAAAGAGTGATAACAATGATTCTGTATCATAACAAGGTTTTATTTTTAATTACTATAAGATGGTATATATAAAGCACCTTACACATGGTAGACTCTCATTACAAGTTAGTTGTCTCCCGCAAGAAAGAGGGAGAAAATGCTAAGGCTGTGTTGACACACTCTGTCCAAAATAAAGACATCACATAAACTCTCCAACTTACAAGGGGGGAGGCCCACCCTAAGAGAGAAGTGCTAATAACAGGTATTTAGCAACACACAGTATAATGATAGTTCTTTTTGGATTACAAAGCACTTTTGAGTTCATTATCTCATTTTATCCTCATAGTACCCCAGGGAGACAGGCAATTATCATTATTGTTGCTGGTTTTTTATACTATTATTACAGTTATTATTATGAAGAAATGGCAGTTCAGAGACCTCAGAGTAGGGCTAAATAAATAATAATTAAAATGATGGTTTACCTTTTCAGGGAGAGAAGCAAGATTATACTCATAACTTGCACGCACTCATATTAGGCTATATAATAGCCTAATATTCTGTGGACCACAGAGGCATCTCTCAGGACCCAAAAGAAAACACTATAATTGTGTACTCACTCTGGATCTGGTCCAGCCTGATCTTAACATTCCTGAAGATGGGCCCTATGACCCCCAGTATATGGTTTCTACCTCTGCAACAGTTAGAAGATGAGTAAGTTCTATGGATCTAATGTGCAGCATACTGATTATAGTTAATATTACTATATCATATACTTGAAAGTTGCTAAAAGAGTAGATCTTAGATCTTCTTCCCACAAAAAAAGAAATGGTAATTACAGGACATGATGCAAGTGTTAGCTAATGCTAGGGTGGTCATCAATTTGCAATATACAAGTCAATTATATCTCAGTAAAGCTGGGGAAAATGTCAATGTCATAAAAGACAAACAAAGGCTATGGAAATGTTCCAGATTAAAGAAAGCTAAAGAGACATGACAACTAAACGTAGTACCCCCCATGACACTGGATCCTATACTAAAAGAGGGAAGTGCTTGAGAGGAGATAATTAGATCAGTAAATAAAAGTAGAATATGAACACTTGACTAGGCAAAATATTGTATCAGTGAAAATTTGTGAGGTTGATAACTGTACTATAGTTATGTCAGAGACTACCCATATTGCAGTATTTAGTACACCTAGTACTATACTTTAGTACTTAGTGTAATGCAATATTTAGGGTTAAAGGCCATGATACATGTAATTTACCTTAAATTATTCAAAAAATGTATATACACATATATATATAATATGTATACATATATAAATGTACGTATGTATATATAAATGTGTACATACAAATATTCCATATATTTAGAGAGAGAGGAAGAAAGATAACACAAATAAGCAAAAATGAACTATTGGGACCTCATCAAAATAAAAAGCTTCTGCACAGAAAAGGAAACAATCAGTAAAACTAAAAGGCAACCGACGGAATGGGAGAAGATATTTGCAAACGACATATTAGATAAAGGGTTAGTACCCAAAATCTATAAAGAACTTATCAAACTCAACATCCAAAAACAAATCATCCAGTGAAGAAACAGACAAAAGACACGAATGGACACTTCTCCAAAGAAGACATCCAGATGGCCAACTGACACATGAAAAAATGCTCCACATCACTCATCATCAGGGAAACATAAATCAAAGCCACAATGAGATACCACCTCACACCTGTCAGAACAGCTAACATTAACAATTCAGGCAACAGCAGATGTTGGTGAGGATGCAGAGAAAGAGGATCTCTTTTGCATTGTTGGGAATGCAAGCTGGTGCAGCCACTCTGGAAAATGGTATGGAGGTTCCTCAAAAAACTAAAAATAGAGGGGCGCCTGGGTGGCGCAGTCGGTTAAGCGTCCGACTTCATCCAGGTCACGATCTCGCGGTCTGTGAGTTCGAGCCCCGCGTCAGGCTCTGGGCTGATGGCTCAGAGCCTGGAGCCTGTTTCCGATTCTGTGTCTCCCTCTCTCTGCCCCTCCCCCGTTCATGCTCTGTCTCTCTCTGTCCCAAAAATAAATAAAAAACGCTGAAAAAAAATTTTTAAAAAAACTAAAAATAGAACTACCCTACGACCCAGCAATTGCACTACTAGGCATTTATCCACGGGATACAGGTGTGCTGTTTCGAAGGGACACATACACCCCAATGTTTATAGCAGCATTATCAACAATAGCCAAAGTATGGAAAGAGCCCAAATGCCCATCGATGGATGAATGGATAAAGAAGATGTGGTATATATATATATACAATGGAGTATTACTCAGCAATCAAAAAGAATGAAATCTTGCCATTTGCTACTATGTGGATGGAACTGGAGGGTATTATGCTAAGTGAAATTAGTCAGTCAGAGAAAGACAAAAATCATATGACTTCACTCATATAAGGGATGAACATAAGGGAAGGGAAACAAAAATAATGTAAAAACAGGGAGGGGGACAAAACATAAGAGACTCTCCATAAATATGGAGAACAAACTGAGGGTTACTGGAGGGGTTGTGGGAGTGGGATGGTCTAAATGGGTAAGGGGCATCAAGGAATCTACTCCTGAAATCATTGTTGCACTATATGCTAACTAACTTGGATGTCAGTTAAAAAAATAAATAAAATACCAACACACACACACACACACACACACACACACACACACACACACACACGTGATAAACAGGAGCAAAATGTCCTGATAGGTGAATCTGAGTAAAGGGTATATAGGGGCCCCTTGCACTATTTCATATTTGCAACATTTTGTAAGTTTGAAGTTATTTCCAAAGAAAAATTAGGGGGAGGAGAAAGAAAGAAATGGTAGCCTGGGCCCCCACTGCTGGATTCTGGAAGAGCTAATAATAGACAGGAAAAATTCAGGTCTGTCTTTGGCCCTGATCAGTCTCTTTCCTGTGCACATTTAAATAGCTGATGCTTTAATAGCACTCTGGTGCTAATCACACACTGCTCTGCGTGCCTTAGTGTATTAACTCATTTAATAATGGTTCACACACTATTATCCCATTTGATATCGTGAGCCCAATTTTATAAATGAGAAAAGGGTATAAATGAGCAAATCAGTAACCCTGTATGAAGGGAGGTCACCCTGGGCAAGTGGGGAAGCCAGGACTCACATCTGCCTCTTTCTGCTCCATGTTCAATCCCCTTTCCACAGTTACATGGTTTCCAAACCTGGGTGAGCACCCTCCTCACCTCAAAAGTTTTTTTAAAGTACAGACTCCCAAGTCCTCCCTCAGCTTCATTGGTCAGAACCACCAGAGAGGGGATACAGACACCTATTTCTGGGTTTTGTTTGGTTGTCTGCCACCCTCTTCTGCCGCCATGAAGCTCTTCCATTGCCCCTACTCCTAGCTATCTGGCGTGCCGCTGAAGACACCCTCCCAGACCACTGCCCCTACTCATCTGGCCCCTCTAGCCTATGGCCTTCTCTATGGAAACATAAGCATCCAGAGTCCCTGGGTCCCTTGGAGGCTTTATCTCAATGACCTAAGTGAGATCTGTAGCCAGCTGATTCCACCTGAAGGGTATAAGGCACCACAGGCCATTCCAATCTTCTATTTGGCTCCTATGTGATATGGCATATGATGATTCTGTGCTTATATGCTCATTATCACACCTCCTTCACTGTAAAAACAGGCCCCTGGTATGAAAAGCCGTAACATGGGATCCCATGTCAGTAAGCAGGCACTCTGTGAACCCTTGATGATACTAGCAGAGGCACAGGAAAAGAAAACAGGTATCTGAGGGAATCAGTTCCATAAAGGATGGATCACTGTCCCCTGCAGTGTGATAGAGGCCTGGTGGCATCAACTTGCCAGCAAATCTAGCTGGACTCCTTAAGAAGTAGTACCTCACTGAAGGCTCATTTTTGGTCTCTGCCACCAACACTTTGGATATTCAGCAGTGACAGTAACTGGACCGGTTTGGGTCAGAAGGAACCCATGCAGAGCCTCTATCCCTGCTACTGAAGTTCCACCATCCATGGACCCATCGTGTGAGCACTGGGGTGACCAAGGGCAGAGGCTGACAGACATCTACTAGGTGAGTCACCTCGTCTACCTGGTTGTGGAGTGACCCTTCTTCTGGGTCTTGATGGTCAACATAAAGATCTACATGCTTTGTGACCACTCCTCTGGTTCAATCAAAGGCTTCTCCAGAATCCTGGCCTCAGATCTTCCACACCTATTCCTTCCACACTAACCAAATTATTCACCACTGCCTAGGAGTCTGTGTAAAGTACCTCAGGCCATCTCTCCTTCCATACAAAATAGACCAACAAGGGTACTGCTCACAGCTCAGCCCATCAGAAGGATTTCTCTCACCACAGGGTCCACTTCTGAGTGGAGCAGTAGTGTGACAGCAATCCATTTTCAACCCCCTACCCACAGACTCAAGCTCTTCTCCCAGTGTCATAGAGAACCCCTCACCCCATCCCACCTCATGAAGCCATGATGCAAGCCGGAGGAGACATCAGTGCGGCAGGGGTGGATGCCACAGGGATACGGACCACTTTTTCAGGTAACACAGATTGCCAGGCTTCGGCTCAAACTGGTCTTGGCATAATCCCCAAGCAAAGCCTTTTAAAAAGAGAAAAAGTTGATTCTGAGGTACCACCAGGTTTGGAAACCACAGATATGCACTTACCTGGTGTCAACACTGAACGCAGCTATACAGTAAGGCTTCAATGCATAAAGTAGACAGGGTCTTTGCCCTCCAGAAGCCTCAAGTCTGGTGTCAGGGCGAGGGGTTTTGGGGGTGGGGGTGATCAGTGTATACAAACCTCTTTAATGAAGGTTTTTAAACTGTCACTTTAAATCAATTGATAATTAGAGACTAGATTGCAATACTAATAATCAGAAAGGGCCTGTTGAAATGAGGCAATCAGAAATGGCCTTTCCCAACACCAATATTCCCCTCTGTGAAGAATAAGTAGAACTTCACAAAAATAAACTCAAAATGGATTAAAGACCTAAATTATGTGAGACCTGAAACCATAAAACTCCTAGAAGAAAACATAGGCAGTAATTTCCTTGACATCAGCCTTAACAACATTTTTCTACATACATCTCCTCAGTCAAGTAAAACAAAAGCAAAAATACACTTTTGGGGGCACCTAGGTGGTTCAGTCGGTTAAGCATCCAACTTCAGCTCAGGTCATGATCTCATGGTTTGTGGGTTCAAGCCCCACATCGGGTTCTGTGCTGACAGCTCAGAGCCTGGAGCCTGCTTCCGATTCTGTGTCTCCCTCTCTCTCTGCCCCTCCCCCCCGTTCATACTCTGTCTCTCTCTGTCTCTCAAAAATAAATATATGTTTAAAAAAATTAATTAAAAAAATTAAAAAATAAACTATTGGGACTACACCTAATAAAAAGCTTCTGCACAGCAAAGAAACCATCAACAAAATGAAAAGGCCTATCGAATGGGAGAAGATATTTGCAAGTCATATATCCAATAAAGGAGTTAATATCCAAAATATATAAAGAACTTATCCAACTCAACACCAAGAAAACAAATAATCCAATTCAAAAATGGATAGAAAACCTGAATAGCCATTTTCCCAAAGATATATAGATGGCCAAAAGACGCCTGAAAAGACGCTCAACATCACTAATCATCAGGGAAATGCAAATCAAAACCACAATGAGATATCACCTCATACCTGTCAGACTGGCTAGTGTCAAAAAGACAATAACAAGCGTTGGTGAGGATGTGGAGAAAAAGGAACCTTTGTGCACTGTTGGTGGGGATGTAAACTGGTATGGGCATAATGGGAAATAGTATGGAGGTTCCTCAAAATATTAAAAACAGAAATACCATATGATCCAGTAATTCCACTGTTGGATATTTACCCAGAGAAAACAAAAACACTAATTCAAAAATATATACCTAAGTTTTTTGCAACATTATTTACAGTAGCCAAGATATGGAAGCAACCCAAGTGTCCATCAACAGATGAATGAAGAGGATGTGGTGTGTGTGTGTGTGTATATATATATATATATATATATGGATATACATACCCACAATGGAATATTAGCCATAAAAAAAGCATGAGATCTTGCCATTTATGACAACATGGATGGACATAGAGGATATTATGCTAAGTGAAATAAACCCTACAGAGAAAGAAAAATACCACATGATTGTACTTATATGAGGAAAAAAAAAAAAAGGAACAAAGGAGAAATAGACCCATAAATTCAGAAAACAAACTGGTAGGGGCGCCTGCGTGGCTCAGTCAGCTAAGCATCTGACTTGGGCTCAAGTCATGATCTCACAGTTTGTGAGTTTGAGCCCCGCATCGGGCTCTGTGCTGACAGCTCAGAGCCTGGAGCCTGCTTCAGATTGTGTCTCCCTCTCTCTCTGCCCCTCCCCTGCCCACACTCTGTCTCTATATAAAAAATGAATAAACATTTAAGAATTAAAAACAAACAAAAAAAGAAAACAAACTGGTAGTCGCCAGAAAGGAGGGTGCTGGGGGGTGGGCAAACTGGGTGAAGGTGGGGGGTGGGAGGTACGGGGATGAAAGGTATAGCATAAAGAATATAGTCAATGGTATTTTGTAATATTTAATAATAATTACAGTAATAGTAGTTTAATAATAATTTAATGAAACAGTAACTACACTTGTGGAAAGCACAGCATAAGGTACAGAGTTGTCAAATCACTACATTGTACACCTAAAACAAATGTAACATCATGTGTCAACTACACTTCAATAAAAAATCAATTAAGAAATATTTTTAAGGGCAGATTGTATATGTCTATATATTCCTTTGTGTTATTATTGATAAAAGCAGAGGGTATGCAAAATATGCAATTTTTTTAAAAAAAAAAGAGTAAGTACAACTTAAACGTACAGAACGGAAGCTTCAGTCAGACCAAGAGTTGGGAACAAGGGGAAAGGCGGGGAGGGGCGAGAAAGAGGTGGAAAAAAAGGAAGACTGGAGCCTTTAGATTACCTCAGGCAGAGGAAAACAGCCTCTCCAGACTTTAATTCCAAATGTTACCAAGGCAAGGGAGTGCCCAGGACTAACATGAAAGGAAGATCTAGAAAAGTGTGGAAGCTTGCATGCATACACACACGATGTGGCTTGCCAGCCATAACTCACAAAAGCCTCTGGTAGCTTTACAGTGTCGCCCCATATGGTACTGATGACCAACCTCCCAAATGGTACACGACGCCTAATGCAAAAATTCTGCCTCCTGTCACAACAGATGCAGCATAATGTTCTGTTCCAGAAATGTGCTCACAGTACCTGCAGCCCGTTTCCCAATGCCGCCCTGTCCTTCCAATACATACATGCATACATATACATACATACGCATACATACATGCGTACGGTGTTCACGTGGATTTTTACCGGAGTCAAAATACAACGTCGGTTTCCCCCAGGAAAAGCGAAACCGTAGAACAATATGGAAAAATGAGGAGCGCGCCCTCTTGTGGCTCTGGCCTGACCCTGTCGGTTCCTAACCACGTGAGCTGGGCCAGTTGCTTCTCTTCAAGCCTCTGTCGTCGGTAAAACGCTCTCGGGTACGGTGATTGTGAATATTAAACAAGAAATTGGATACAGAGCGCCTAGCCGGGTGTCTAGTTGATACTATTTTGAAGAGGACTGTGACTATGACCGTGGCTGAGCAAACTCACCTGAGCAGGAAAGTGTCAAGGCCAGGGAGCGCGGCGCCCTGGTGGGCCAAGTGGCTGGAGAGACGGGCCTGGGTTCCACGTGACGTCAGTTTGGGCTCCTTTACAAGGCGCTTATGGCGCCGCCAGTTAATGAGGCGCAGGTGGTAAACATACACAGCTTGGCATCGCTTCAAACCAAGCGTTTCTAGGCCCAGTTTGTTACAAGATCAGGAAGGAAAGAAGCCAGCGGAGACCCGCAGGTGTCCGCGGCGCGCAAGTGCTCCAGTCCTCCTGCATGGGGCGCCCACAGCCCAGGCAGAAGGAGAGCCAGCAGCGCGCTCCCCTTTCGCTCTCCACCAGCCATTACTTAATTGGTTGGGTCACAGAACCCACTGAGGAGCCCCATGAAGCTGAAAGGGCCGTTATTGGCAGGTGCTGGCAGGACCCCCCGGTGTCAGCAGGCTTCCTGGAGGAGCTACGGTTCCCCCTTCCTGGTCAGTAGGATGCTTTGCAAGTAACCAAGAGGATCCTCCCTAGGAACTCAGGATCCCTTAGATTCAAGCTCCTCCCTTAGATTTAAGAGGACAGGAACCCATCTTACTCACCTGGCGACCCCCTCAGCTGGCCAGGCCACATACATATGTGTTTGCAGAATGAATGAATGAATAGATTAAAGTTGATGATGGAGTAGAATACAGGATGTGTCCACCTTGTTATCCTTGTAATAAAACTAGGTTTTTAACCTTAGCATCTGCTTGGAGAATCAATCCTCTCCCCTCCCAATTCAACTTACACAGAGCTGACACAGTCCTCTTCCCTAAGAGTGGGCACGTGACTGGTTCAAGAAAAGTCAACCCTAGCTTGGACCATCAAATCTCTTAGCAGATTTTTACCATCTTCACAGTCAGAAAAGAGGGACTGTTGCTTTAAGGAGCAGGTAAGCCTGATGCTGCCTGGGGCCTCTTTGTCTGCCTGTGAGGTGGTACTGAGGAGGAAACCAAAACAAAGAAAGGCAAGCCAGAACTGGAGAGGAACACCTTGAGCCTCTGGATCTGGCCATGCCTGAACTCCTTCTCAGGTTTATAGATGTATAAGCCAATAAATTGCTTTTTTGCTACTTGGAAAATAAGGGAATTTGGACTAATACATTTCTCCATTTTCTTTTACTCCCAACCAGAAATATCACAGGGCTGAACCAGGAGAAGCCTTCCAAAGTAATCCTAATATCAACAATTTTTCCAAGACACTGTGAGAACAAACAGGTGCAGATCCCTGTTAGGCTTCTCATTTGTTATGAGATCTTAAAAATCTCTCAGGCCTTTTGACAATGACCACAGAGTTCCTAGTCACAGATGACGACCCATTTCTATATTTACAAATTGGACTCAAAACTTATATCTTAACCATAACCATTCAAATTACTGTGTGTTTACAATTAGTGATGTTTAAGCACCTATTGTATTTGCATATAGAAACCATTAGAAGGCATTCCTCAGTTAGAAGACAGCCACTAGTCAGATCTAAGGTAGGACATAAGGATGTATTTACAAGCTGGACTATTACTGATTTGGAGGAAGCAAACTAATAAAATGAGCTTTGCTGGAGCAAAATGGCACACAGTGAAGTCCTTGTGTCTCATGGCTCATTTGCTCAGATAAGAAAGGGGTAGGGTAAAGAGAGTTTTATATCAGTCTTGTTAAATTTCAGAGTATGGTCCCCAGTCAACAGCATAGCATGGACTCCAGGAGGAAGCGCCCTGGCTGACAACTGAGACAGGAAATGAAGTGAAGACAGAGGTGTAAGGCTGGTCAGCAGTTGTCCCAACACCCCTTCCTCACATCCTCCCATTTTCCCGTATGGGGATTGATGACCTCTCATCATTTTAATGAGACCCATCCCCAGGTCAGCCACTTTCTCTCCTCTCCATCCTTTGCCTCGTGACCTCTTCCTCCAGTCTGCTCCTCTCACTGCTTTGCTTTGCTTCAGGCCTCTCTCTACCATCCACAGTACTAGGCATGAAAACAGGGTCCTTGGGCCGAAGAGATTGCCAACATTTCCCAGTCCTAGAAGGTCTCCCATAAACCTACCAAAGGAAGATTTATAACTGCTTTAGCCCGAAGGCTGGATATTCATCAGCTGTGGAAAGATATGTTAATCCCAGGTTTGGAATACTAATTTTTTATGTCAAAAATACTTTGTGGTTTTATTCCATGAATATCACTGACTGAGGGAGTCTGGGTAAAATCCCATTGGGGAAGATGGCTGCGACTCCACGGTTGGCAGGGGCTTGGGGATCTAACCTCTTGGCAATGCCTCTCTTCCTGTCCAGAACCTTCTCTTCAGCTCTTCTCCTTCTCCATGACGGCATTACCATCCATCACAGTCACCCAAGCTTGGGAGTCATCCCGTCCTCCATATTTCCTTACCCCTTACTAGTCATCTCAAAGCTCTGGGCTTGTGAATGCAGCCCCTCTTATACTGACCTCTGTATTAAAGAAGCAAGCTGGGAAAAGACAACTAGTTTCATTTAGAGCCTGCCAGTGAGTGAGGGGCACTTGCATCAGACTGAAAAACAAAAGAAAAGAAGCCCTTTCCCCTCTGGCAGTAGGGGGCATGCGTGTCTGCACACGTGAGACTTGCAGAGATTTGTAGGCAACCACCTATTCTGATGTGTCGGACAGCTGAGATCAATGGAGCCAGTATTTCCTGCAATTTCTTCAGCCTCCTGATCGCCTAAAAACCAGCAGTAATTTTCCATGACGTTTGTTTCCCCATCTATTCCTACAGTTCTGTATATACCTACTTCCCAATGTTCCAGGAGGCACCAAACTTTCTGTGAAAAGCCAGATGGTAAACATTTTAGGCTTTGAGGGCCACGTGCAGTCTCTGTCACAAGTGCTCAACTCTGCCATTGTAGGGCAAAAGCAGTCCTGAACAATACATACACAGAGGAGTGTGACTGTGTTCCACTAAAACTTCATTTATAAAAACAAACAGTGGACTGAATTTGGTGCACAGATCCTAGTTTGCCGGCCTCTGCCATCTTCAATTTCTTTCTGCCTGAACTATTTATACAGTGGTTTCTGTTTGCCTAATGCAGTTCCCTAAATATCCATGAATACACTCCTTCCTTAGTGCCTTAATTCAAGCCGTCTTCATCTCTTGTTAAATCTAGTTGACCCTGGCTTTGGTCACATCATCCGGAATCTTCTTCTCCATCCATACCTCACTCATGCTGCTACAATTGACTCCCTGCCATTTTTATGTAAACTCCTTCAATGTCTCCCTACCCCTTTTAGTTTACCTTGTGTCAGTCAGGGTCCCAATAGGAATCAGATGACAAGGTTTAGTTAGGATCATTCAAGATAGGCTCATTTACAAAGGTGGCCTGGATTAGGGGAGCCACAGGCACAGTGGAGTCATTTGGGGTTTGTATCCATAGGGGTGTTTCCACCTTTAGGCCCATGGGGACTGTGCAGGAGTGATCCTCAGAATGCAAAAAGAGAGTCGTTCAGAAAGACCAGGTTTGGAGTTTTTGTTTCCATGTTGATTTTTCTTAACCTAACTCTTCTCAGACTAGTACTTTTATAAAATGCAATCAAAATTTATTAGAAGAAAATAGGATATTTGAAAACACATAAAGTACAAGCTCAATTTTTTGTTATTAGATTCAACAGATATAAAATATCCCTGTCAAATTGCTATGAAAGTTTATAAACTCTTATTCTCAATTTCCATTATTACCTCATCATGGGGCCAAGACAACCCTGCAGAGAGGGAGCCAGAGGAATTAACTCCCAACCTTACTTTCCTCCCTCTCTCTCATTCCCTACCAACAACCTTCACTGGCCAAAACCAACCAGAAACCAGGCAGCAGGAGAGACTTTTCACACAACCCATGCCACCCAGTCTCCTAGGGCAGAGGATGGGGTGCCGAGGTGAAGGGTGGAGCTGGAGGAACAGAAAGCAACACAAGGAATCCCAGCTTGTGATGAACACTGGGTGTTATATGCAAGTGATGAATCACTAAATTCTACACCAGAAACCAATTTTACCATATATGTTAACTAACTAGAATTTAAATAGAAACTTAAAAGGAAAAAAAAAAAAAAGAAATCCCAGCCCTGTCACAGAACTAGAATAAACAATCCCAAAATGTGTATGGAACCACCAAAAAAAAAAAAAACCCTGAATAGCCAAAGCAATCCCAAGGAAAAAGAACAAAGCTGGAGGCATTGTGCTTGGTGATTTCAAACTGTATTTCAAAGCTATAGTAATCAAAATAGTGTGGCATTGGCATAAAAACAGACACAATGCAACAAAATAGGGAGCCCAGAAATAAACCCACACACATATCATTAAATATCAACAAAGCAGCCAAAAATGTACAATGGGGAAAGAACAGTCTCTTCAATAAACGGTGTTGGGAAAACCGGACAGCCATATACAAAAGAATGAAACTAGACCACTATCATACACCACACACAAAAATTAATTCAAAATGGATTAAAGACTTGAATGGGAGGCCCGAAATCATAAAACTCCTAGAAGAAAACACAGGCAGCAAGCTCCTTCACACCAGTCTTGGTGATGATTTTTTGGATTTGACATTAAAAGCAAAGGCGCCAAAAGCACAAATAACAAGTGGGACAACATCAACCCAGAAGGTTCTGCACAGCAAAGGAAACCATCAACAAAATGAAAAGGCATCATACTGAATGGGAGAAGACATCTGCAAGTCATAAGTACGATAAGGAGTTCATGTGCAAAATACATAAACAACTCATACAACTCAATAGCAACGGAGAGAAAATCCAGTTTAAAAATGGGCAGAGGATCTGAATAGACATTCTTCTAAAGAAGACATATGAATGTCCAACAGACACATGACAAGTTGCTCAACCTGACTAGTCATCAGGGAAATGCAAATTAAAACCACAATGTGATATTACCTCACGCGAGCCAGAATGGCCACTATCAAAAGACAATAACAAATGTCAACAAGTGTCACGGAAAACCCCACTTCTCCCAGGCAGGCAGGAATTCCTAGTCTAAGGCAAAGCTATTTCTGAGTGCTTCATTCAACTACCAGAGTTAATGACAATAATAATAGCTTCGGTCCATACGCCAAACTGCCAAAAGTTGTACCTTGATTCTTTTAGTGCTTACATCAATTCTGTGAAGTAGGGGTTACCACCCACTCTACAGGTGACAAAATGGTGATTTAAAAGCGTGAGTTGGAGGGCACTGTGGTAGGGTTCCCGGCCCTAAGGAAAGAAAAAAACAAACAAACCTCAAGGCAACCTGGCTGTAGGCATGCGTGACAACATCCCTCATGACTGTGTAACGTGAGACCACTTAATCAGACCGCATGTTTGTGTGTTACCATATATGGGAGACAAAGAAGTAAAAAATAGGTAGAAAACTACACCACGTGGCGTTCGGGGCTCAGTTCTCCAGGTACGAACCCAACTGAGCGGTGCTGGCAGGAATAAAGTTACTTCCTGGAAAGAAAAGCCTCAGTGTCAGAAAGAATCCTGCTACAGCATTTGGGTAGCCCAGTCATTAAGCATCCAACTCTTTATTTTGGCTGGGGTTGTGATCTCACAGTTCATGAGATCAAGCCCTGCACCAGGCTCTGTGCTGACAGTGTGGAGCCTGCTTGAGATTCTCTCTCTCTTTCTCTCTCTCTCTCTCTCTCTCTCTCTCTCTCCCCGCCCCCCCCCACCCCCTGCACACTCCTTCTCTTCAAAATAAATAGATAAATGTTAAAAGAAGAAGAAAAGAAGCAGCAGAAGCAGCAGCTTGAGTTGAATGCTGAGACACTGAATGGGAGGGCCAGTGAATGGGAGGGCCAAGACCCAAATCCAGGTCTGTGGTTCCAAGTCCTGCGTTCCACTGGGCTGTCCTTTGAGAAGATCTGAAGCCAGCTTGTGCATGGCAGCACCAGAGAGCCTACCTTTCTGCAGCTTCTGCCCACTGTTGGCCTGTAAGGCGCCCCAGATTGTACCTGAGCGATGCGATCGAAGGAGTTTTACCACATGCAAATAGGGAAAGCTATAACTTAATTTAGGGTCGTTTGAAGCATGCTCTTCTCCAAGGAAGTTAATTTTAAAAATCAATATTGAGAGAGGGAAAACTGCCCAGTATTTCACCATCCATCTTTCTCAACTGTCTTTTGTGATCTTTCTATCTATCTGTTGCAAAGTATTAACCTTCACTTTCTCCAGCATACGGACAAGCTATCTCCTTAGCTAATTGGCAGTTAACCTAACTAGAGGGGTACCTGGGTGGCTCAGTCAGTTGAGTGAATTGACTTCAGCTCAGGTCATGATCTCAGGTCATGAGGCTCCTGAGGTTGAGCCTCACATCCGGCTTTCTGCTGTCAGGACAGAGCCCACTTTGGATCCTCTGTCCCCTTCTTCTCTCTGCCCCTTCCCCACTCATGCCCTGTCTCTCTCTCTCTTTCTCTCTCTCTCTCTTTCTCTCTTTGAAAACAACAACAACAACAACAAAAATTAAAAAAAAAAAAAAAAAAAAAAAACCTAACTAGAGAGACTTGGTTTTCATTAATCCATCCAAAAAGGCTCATCTTATCCAAAGCATTTCTCTTGTTCCTTCCTTCCCTGAGATGATCCTTCCCTGACTGAAAGCTCAAGTGTGGTCTTAGGGATGAATGGAAGACACTATTTTAAAATCAGACTGGAGTGGGAGCACCTAGGTGGCTCACTAAGTTAAGTGTCCAACTCTTGATTTCAGCTCAATGTCACTGTTGATGAGTTCCAGCCCTGCATCAGGCTCTGTGCTGACAGTGCAGAGCCATCTTGGGATTCTCTCTCTCTCCCTCTCTCTCTCTGCCCCTCCTTCTATCTCTCTCTCAAAAATAAATAAATAAACATTTAAAAAAATGAGACTGGAGTTATCCAGTGCATGAAAACAATCAGAGAAGCTATTCTTAAATATTGGGTTACAAAAGCCACCTTCCTCAAAAAGAGTACTATTTCATGTTTTTGATAATTTTGTTTATAGGATTATTGTAGGATTATGTGAGAAAAGTATCTAGGGCTGACTATATCCCAATACCCTACTGGGCATGGCACATAGATTTATTACATTAATTCATTAATTAGCAATTTTCTTAGCCAACACAAATGATCTGTGCTCCTTGAGTAATTAATTACTCACCAATCTCCTACTCCTCTCTGTAATCAATCTCTAGGTCTTCAACACATATGAAGTATAAAACACAAACAGTACTTTGGAGTGTGATTCTTTTTGTTTTCAGCAACTTTATATGTGGTAATATTAGAGCAACAGAGAAAAAGACACTAAGACATTATTAGTTGTTATCACTGGAGGATGGATTTGGGCTAATTTTTATTATTTTTGTTTATCTCTGTTCTCCAAATTTTCTACAAAAGTTAGGCATATGGAAAAAGCACTAAAAATGTCTTTAATACCAAAAACATCTACTAAATCTGAAACCATGTTCCCCCTGGTGACTTAAGTCTCATTTCCCTCCCTCTACCCCAGTGGTCCCTAAGCTGCCACCCCAGCTCTATTATTACACCCATAGCTCACCCAGGGCAGGAATTTCAATTCCCTAGAAGAAGCTCCAGGAACAAGGGGAGGAGACTAAGGAGAGATTTCTCAAGTCATTGGTCCTAGCCCGAAAGGCATCAGCCTCTGAGTCAGAGGCCCCACCAGTGGAGAAACCACACACCCTCGTCTCTATCCTGGTCTTACCCCCCTGCTGCCTGATCCCAATAACTGGAGGCAGTCGAAAGGGCAGATCCCTCCTTTGGCCAACCCCACGTGTGTGGTTGAGATAGTCTTCAAAGGCCAAGTTTTCCTGGACTTCTGGCCAATAGTGGTTACTGCTCCCTCCAGCCTTGGCAATAAATTCCGCCCAGCCAATGCGAATCCAGAAGAAATCCCCTGGTGCTTAGAGGTTTATTCAGAATGCATGATCATAAACAGACCCAGGAGGCTCCAGTTCACCTTGCAAGAGATTTCAAAGAGACTCGACCTAAAGCCTCAGCTATTCCCAGAATCCCAGCCCATTGCTAAAAACGCAGAAACCGTCTTCACCAGCATGTTTGTCTACAGCCAGGGAGAAAGTAATGGCTGGCTCTTCCCAGGACCTCTTGGGCATTGCAGAAGAAGGTCATGTGGGATGAATAGCCCCCAGCTCTCCCTGACTTGCATGCCTTGTGAGAATGGGCAGCCCACCAGGAGCCAAGCTGCGGCCACCTCAGGCCAGGACTCAGAGCACAGGGCAGAATAATCCCACCACTGCCTGTTTTCACAAGCACGATGTGAACGTAGCTTTTGTGGCTCTCCTCTCCCATTCTAGGACTGGGGCAGGGCTCGGTGGGGAGAGTGTTCCCAGGAGCATGGTCAATATATTGTCCAGACAGGACATTTTGGAATGAAAGGGGCACTGGCAAGATAAAAGATGTTAAATAGGAATATTGCAGACAAACCAAATGTGTGGCTACCACAGAAAACATCTTCCACTCCTATTGCCCGGGCTCTGCTGAGGGAGTGGCACCCTGTTCTCTTTCTTCAGAACTTGTGCCACTGAGGAAAGTCTACTTTCTAAATCAACCAAGGCCTCATCCAGCAACCCCCTGGCATCCCAGAAAGAGAAGAGGGAACTATCACATGAACCACAATAGTGTGGGCAGAGCCCTCTCTGTCTGGTTCACCACTGCATCCCCTGGGCCAAAATAGTGTTCGGCAGGTAGTAGGTGCTCAGTAAATACTTGTTGGGTTAATTCACAAATGGCTGAGCAGTTTCTCAAGTCATCAGCAGAACTCCAGGAAACCAGAGAGACTTGGCAATCCCAGATAACACTGTTGCCTAAAGTAGGTGGCTGTTTAGGTTTGAACTCTGAACTGTTGTAAAAATCTAAGGTTTTGCATAGACGGCTATGCATTTCCTTTTGGTGGAGTTTATAAATAAATATAAAATGTACAAAGCTTTAAAATACCAGATTGGGGGTGCCTGGGTGGCTTAGTTGTTTAAGCCTCTGACTTCAGCTCAGGTCATGATCTCACAGTTCATGAGTTCGAGCCTCGCATTGGAGCCTCTGCTGTTAGCACAGAGCTTGGTTTGGATTTTCTGTCCCCCTTTCTCTCTGTTTCTCTCTCTCTCTCTCTCTCTCTCTCTCTCAAAAATAAATAAACATTTAAAAAATGAAATGAGATGAAATGAAATGAAATGAAATGAAATAATAAAATAAAAATAAATACCAGACTGAACTGAAACTAAGTTTCCACAAGTAAACCAATTGGAAACAAATGATTTTGAAGCCACTGCTGAACTTCAAATAAATGATATTTCCAATGTGAACTCATTCAAAATTTTACTGGCCAAATTTGGGACTGAATCAAGCAAATGCTCATCACACACATCAGCATTCCTCTAGCCCCATCCTCACTGTGCATAAGTTCCCTGAGAAGCAGGTGCCATAAGAGAGTAAGATTTGCAAGAGGTTCAGTGGGGCAAAGGTCTGCAAAGTCTAAAGAAAAAGGAACAGAAACAGGAGAAGCATGGAGGGCTTTCAGACCATGATGCAGGCGGGACACCTGGGAGAGGAAGGGGGGTAGGTAGGAGGGTCAGGGAAAGAGAATCTCTGATGACACAGTTCTAAGAAAGCTTCAGCCAGGTTGATGGGGAATAACTTGGAGCCAGCTGCCAAGTAGAAGAGTCCCACATTCTACAGGAATGTGCCAACATCGCATCAGTTATTAACCAGGAGGAGGTATGGCCTCAGCACAAACATGGCAGCCGAGGAGAGGGCAACAACCACTATGACCCTGCTGAGGAATTCTAAGCATCACATGTTCAGGGCTCTCACACACACACCACTTGAAATAATACTCTCCCTGGAGTGACTTTGTGTGAATCCAAACAGGGTCTGGCGAAAATTCATCAGCCATCAATAGAACACTCACAGTAGGTAACAGGTAAGCTCCCACCAGCAACTTTCGCTCCCAACTGCTGTAACTTTTCGTTCTACCAGTCAAGATAAAATCGTCTCATAGAATCTCAATCAATGGCAAGCTTTTATTTAAAAAATAGAAATCTAATCTTTCATTTGAATATTTCTGAAGAATCAAACTCATCCTGGGCATATCACATGGTAGCTGTCCAGAGGCACTGAAAAAGGAGGCATTTGGTCACCATCACCCAGCAGTAAACTCTTTGCACAGTTTTAGGTTTTAAGTTCTTCATGCTGCTCTTGGTCAATCAACGACTGTGATTCGGGTTCAGAAGCCATCCAAGGAGAGCAAGGGTTGAGCCATCCTTAACTCATACCCAGATGGAACAACTTCCGCAGAATGGCTGGTCCTCCCCAATAACCCCTGTAAGAAATGACATACAGAAGATTATTTGTTTCAGAAAAGATGGGGGTGACTTCAGCAGCAGAATGTTGAAAGGGAAGCCAAGTTGCTCACACAGCTTGCTTCTCAGCACATAAAGCAAGACTTGTCTAGTGAGGTAGAAAGATCCCATGATCAGGAGGGGACAACATACTTTGGATCCTGGCTTTGACACTGACTTGCTATTTGAGCCTGGACATGCAGACTCAACTCAGCAAACCTGTATGAAGCCTCTGCTACATGCAAACTGCAATCCTTTCTACTCTCATTTGCTTGTAAATTAAGTATAGTTCAGGGTTTCTCAATCACGGCCCTACTGACAATTTGGACCAGATATTTCTTTGTTGTGGGACTGACATGTGCATTTTAAGATGGTTAGCAGCATCTCTGGCCTCTATTCACTAGATACTCACAAGCATCCCCTCCAGTTGTGACAATCAAACATGTCTCCTGATATTGCCAAATGTCCCCTTGAAGACAAAATCACTGATATACATACCTGACTTAACTATCTCTTAAGGGTTTGGACAAGTGAAATGAGATTATCATTTTTTGGACCAAGAGAATCTTAGTTTTTATTACTCTATTTACTTATTGAATGCCTACTATGTAGCTTTTTATATGTCATCTCATTGATCTTCATCCTGTGAGGTAGGCAATGTTAAGTTCATTTTGTAGATGAGAGTGGTTAAGCAACTTGCCCTAGGATACACAGCTAGTAAATGGCAGAAGCAGGACTCAGGGCACAGGTCTGACTCCAAAGCTTTTGCTCTTAATCACTATGTTTTATTTTTCCTAGAACACACACACACACACACACACACACACACACACACACACAAGGTGTCAGATGAAAAAGTACTTGACATATGAAATTGATTTACTATTATTATTATTGTTGTTGTTGTTATTAATCCAGTAGCAAGAGAACACAGCTAAGGTTTCAGATCCTTCATAGGCTGCCATCACAAATCCCTAAGAAACAACACAGCAAAGCAGATCCCCTGTGCCATTTCTGCCTTGGGTCATGATGTCTCTTGTAGCTTGAAGGCTTCCTTGAGACAACCACCCTGCACAAGGCGGTGCACAAGGTGGAGACATGCCAAAAGGCGTGTCTCTCTACCCTAGGCGATGACCTTACCTTAGCATCATGTTCCAATACAGGAAAGGCATCAGGTCGGCCTTCATGAGGTACATGGAAAGTCGCTCTTTGCTCTGGTCAAAGGGGAAGGTTTCCAGCGGCTGAGCGTTGTAGTCAAACTCCGCAAGAATCACACGGTTGTAGCCAGTCACCAGTGGACACGAGGTGTAGCCATCATACTAAATTTGCATGTGAGACTGAGTTGGAAAGTGGCTCTTTATCTGGCATTATATAATACTTCAGAATTTATTATTTACTCTAAGTAATTACGGTTTTATGTTTTTGAATATTTTTGTACAGTGAAAAAATGGAAATTATATAACAAAAATATACTGAGGACAAAAACTAAAGTGCCCATATTAGAGAAACCTATTAAGGAAGTGGCAGAATTGTGAGAAAACACTGCTTTCAGGCAGAATAAGAGATGACAATTCAGACAGTGGTTCTTACAAGGCATACAAACCTTCTTTGTTGGTGTTTGATTCTTCATAACCAGAGAAATTGTTGTGTCCAGTATTCCTGACTGGGCAGCTATAAGAGAAATGGAAAAGTCAGAAAAGTGTAAGTATCTAGGTTTTCCAAGAAAACTAACTTGCAAATAAATGTAGACAAATTAAGCCTCCATTCCCTATACCTCTAGATTTTTTCATTGTTTTATTATGTTTAACTTTTTTAAAGTTTATTTATTTATTTTTGAAAGAGACAGACAGAGAGAGAGAGACAGAGAGAGAGAATCCCAAGCAGACTCCACACTGTCAGTGTGGACAAAGCCTGATGTGGAGTTTGAACTCATGACCATGAGATCATGACCTGAGCCAGATGCTTAACTGATTGGGCACCCAGGTACCCCTATCCCTCTAAATTTTAACTAGAACATGACTCATCTTACCACCTGAAGTTCTCGCTACCAGGAGGGGTTCTTCAATTCATCAAAAGCCTACACAGATGCCTCTCTAAGTTTGAAACTCAAGAGCCAGCTCTCTCCAAACAAGAAAACTGTTAGGGTGGCCCTATCCCAACCGCAGACCCCCTACTCCTAGGGGTCAATAGTTGTCAACTTGGTCTGTGTGTCCAGAATCCCCTAGACTTTCATACGTTCCTTTGTTCTTGTTCAGACAGCCTAGATTGCCCCAGGTATATTCAATTAGGTAACACAGTGAGCTTTCCTCTGTACTAGAGCACCCTGGCTAAGGCTGGACCAAATATAGACAATTAGATAGGTAGACGGATGTTTTCGTTTTTGATGGTAAGAGTGGGAGACTACTGTTTTTACTATGAAAATATTCAAACTCTTATCTTTCTTTCTTGTTTCGTCTATCCCATCATAGATGCTACTTTTATTTTCTGGAGTATTTTCAGAGCAAACATCACAACAATTCACCCAGAAATATTTTTGTGTATATCTCCGATATATGAGGAACTTTTTAAATACAAACACAATAGCAATTTTTAAATACAAACACAATTCAATATACCTGAATTATTAGCAATAATTCCTTAATACCATCTAATCCCAGTCTGTGCTCAATTTTGAATAATTAAGACTGCCCTTTTAAAAATACAAGCAGTTTGTGTCTCTCGAGGTGGAAAACTGGATTTGCTTTTGAGGAAAGATGGATTAGATTTATACTGTATAATACTCATTAAAGCGGTTGTTTTGCAATCCCCAAAATCAGGAGTCAACAAGCTTTTTCTGTAAAGGAAAATTTTACACCTTGTGGGCCAAGAGGCAAATATCAAAGATATTAAGTAACAAGAGAGAAAAAAAAAGTTTATTAACAAAATTCAAAACATAACAATAATTTTCTGTAATACAGGTCTACTAGTAAGAAGAATGAAATTCTTTTTTCTGAACCTCAATGCTCCCTATCATAAATTGATTATAAATGTTAACCAGTAGAAATCATTCCTAGCCAGTTGTACAAAAACAGGAAGCAGGTTGCATTTGGCCCACAGAGTGTAGTTTACTGATGCCCAAATCAAAAGATCAATAATTTTTTTTCTCGAATGAGCAGTTTCAAAAAAACGAGGAGTAAATGATTCCGCTTTAAAAATATTAACTGGCTGTCCTCATTGTCTTAACATCTCTAAAGATCCTATTTCCCTTTTGGAAAACTTTCTTCCCCTTTGAGGGAGGTACAGAGTTTAGAATCTTAACTGAGAAGTTCCAAAGAGGTGCCTGCAGCAGGGCATCAAGATCAATGAAGAGGAGAGAAGATGTTGGGTGGGTACCAGTTGCCAGGAGGTTGGGACCCAGGAAGCAGTCACTCTGTCCAGGTATGTGTGTATGAAAGGGTATGGGAATTGTTGTGCACTTTTTTCGTGTATTATAATCCCCGTTGGCTATGCCCAAACCTTCATTTAACTTTTGTTAATGCCACATCCTGGTCTTGGCTGTGCTGCGGGTAATTAAGGGAGAATCTTGGGAAAGAGAAAGAGGCAGGAGCCACAGGAAGCTAGATTCAATGTAGTAAGATGGGGTGTCACCCACAGTAGCATAGTGGTCTGGAATGAGGTAAGACACCTGTCTGGGTAGCGAGTAAAGCCAAGGATGGATTAGTAGAACCGGCGAGAGCATTGCCAGGCATACTGAGAGGACCCAGGGAAGGGAGTCTAGTGAAAAACGTAGATCTGCTTGGGGAACACTGGGACTTCTGTTATTTACTTCCTGAAATGTGAAATGACATTAAAAAAAAAAAAAAAAAAAAAAGCATTCACTACAGCACTGTCTGAAATACAAACGGATTGGAAACAATGTAAATACAAATTAAGAGTAGACTCATTAAATAAATTCTGGAGCAACCATGCAATAGAATACAGACTGGAAAATGACAGGTAAAAACAATGGGGATGCTCTCTACATGGTCAGGGGGAACAAAGAAGCAGAGCAGATAGATGCAAGACAGGGCGGGGAGCAAGATTTTTCACTTATAACTTTCCATTTAATCAAATTTAATATTATCTATTCAGAACGATGAATGACATGTGTTTGTTTGAAGTAGGCCACAGACTGGCTAATCTGGGCCTCGTATGCATCCACAGGTATTTTCTTTAAAAAAAAAAATTTTTTTTAATGTTTATTTATTTTTGAGAGAGAGAGAGACAGAGCACGAGTGGGGGAGGGGCAGAGGGAGAGGGAGACAGAATCTGAAGCAGGTTCCAGGCTCTGAGCTGTCAGCACAGAGCCTGATGTGGGGCTCAAACTCACGAACCGTGAGATCATGACCTGAGCTGAGGTCAGACGCTTAATGGACTGAGCCACCCAGGTGCTCCCGCAGGTATTTTCACCACATAAATTCAGCAGACTTACAAGAAGATAAAAGCAAATGGAAAGCATTGTCTCACAGTCTACCTATAAGTCACAAAGAGAAAAGATACCTTTACGGTGCAGAGAACTAACGGTCACTCCTTCACCCAGTGATGAAATCTAGCCTCACCAAGGACAAGACATGCTAACAAGAGGCTCCCAAGGTGATGCAGTGGGAGGCACACAGCCTCATGTACAGAGGGTCTTACCAAATGGATAACCTGAATCTAATTTTAAGAAAGCCACCAGGGGCGCCTGGGTGGCTCAGTCAGTTAAGCATCTGACTTCTGCTCAGGTCATTATCACATGGCTCTTGAGTTTGAGCCCCACATAGGGCTCTGTGCTGACAGCTCAGAGCCTGGAGCCTGCTTTGGATTCTGTGTCTCCCTCTCTCTCTCTGCCTCTCCCCTGTTCATAGCCTGTCTCTCTCTCTCTCTCTCTCAAAAATAAAGAAACTTAAAAAAAAAAAAAAAAGGGAAGGAAGGAAGGAAGGAGGGAAGGAAGGAAGGAAGGAAGGAAGGAAGGAAGGAAGGAAGGAAGGAGAAAGCCAGCAGAAAGGGGAACCAGAAAGGGGCACCTGAAAGGGACACCTGGGTGGCTCAGTCAGTTAGGTGTCTGATTCCTGATTTCAGCTCAGGTCATGATCTCACAGTTCATGAGTTCAAGCCCCACATTGGGCTCTGTGCTGACAGCACAGAACCTGCTTCAAATTCTGTCTCTCTCCCTTTCTTTCTCTGCCCCTCCTGCTCTCTCTCTCTCTCTCCCTCTCAAAATAAATAAAAAATAAACTTTAAAAAAAAAAAGAAAGAAAGAAAACCACCAGACAACTCTAAATTATGTATGTTCTACAAGACAACCAACCTGGTCTCCAAAAATGCCAATGTCATGAAAGTAAAAAAATGTCCGAGGGCCTGTTCCAGATTAAAGGAAACCAAAAAGACACGACATCCAGTGCAGTGTATGGCCCTTAACTGACTCATGGATTTAAGGGAGGGTAGGGGTGGGGGTAATAAAGGAGAACTGGAGAAATCTGAACTGGATTGTATATGAGATGATTATATATCAGATAATACAGTGTTCAATTCCTTGGACATGATAATGGCCTTGTGGATATCGAGGAGAAAGTCCTTTTTCTTAAGAAATACAATAGTATTTGGGGGTGAGGTATTATTGTCAAAAATTGCTTTCAGGGGGCACCTGTGTGGCTCAGTCGGTTGAGCATCCCACTTTGGCTCAGGTCACGATCACATGGCTCATGAGTTCAAGCCCCAGGTCGGGCTCTGTGCTGACAGCTCAGAGCCTGGAGCTTGTTTCAGATTCTGTGCCTCCTTCTCTCTCTGCCCCTCCCCTGCTCACACTCTGTCTCCCTCTCTCTCTCTCAAAAATAAATAAACATTAAAAAAAAATTTTTTTAACTTGCTTTCAAATGACTCAGCAAAAAATGTACATAGAGTAATAAAGCAAATACTACAAAAGATAATAACTGGTTAATATCTGAGGGGCCTATGAAATTCATTGTGCTTTCTTTCAAATTTGTCATAGGTTTGAGATTTTTAAAATAAAAAATTGGGAGGAAGTTATTTTTAATAATGAAAAAGATATTCAGCAGGTTTCCTAGAAAGGAAATAGGTTGAAATAGTGACAGTAACACAACATGTTCCGCAGGTATGCGATTCGCACAAACACACTACCATCCCCACCAGCAGGGATGTCTGTGTTTTATAGCAGGTGGAGAAGACCATTCCTATCTCCAGAGGACAGCATCTAAAAGGCAATTCTCCTCATCACTGCTAGTGCAGAACATGGAGGTAAAGAATTTCGTTTTCCAGACTTGAGGCCTCAATCGTGTACCAATCAGGGCATGCTCCACTGTATTTGTCCTAACAGGACAATTTTCTGGTCTGCAAGCTTTCAATGACTCGCATGTGTTTTCTGTGGAAACAAACGCTTCCCTAGCTTTATGGTGTTTCAAGCAGAAGGAGAAATAGCCAACCTGCCTAGGGTCACAGGCCAAAAAAAGGCCAAGGATACGAGTATGGCAGTATGAGAAGTAAAAGAATTGCAGAACTGGAAGAGTGGTACCCTCTCTCTAATGCCCCCTCCTCTGTAAACAACCACCCTGACCTACAAAGGGCAGAGGAGGTGATGCTACTCTTTATTCTTCATATGACACCACGTTCATCAACAGCTAGCCTCTGTGTCAGGGAGGTTGAAGTCATTTTGAGGCCACAAAAGTTTCCTTATGAATGGAATGCTATTTGTGCCAGGCTTTGGTTTTTGTTATGATGGTCCCTTAGGGTGACATCATTCTGAGAGAGTCGGAACATAGCTCATTCGTTCTCTTACCTACTGCAGCAGCGGTCTTTGATGTGGGAAGGTTAGTGCAGTCCCCAATCCCAAACACATTTGGGTATTTCTTGTGCTGCAGAGTTTCTTTATCCACATCCACCCAACCAGCAGCGTCAGCCACGGGACTTGTCTTGAGGACATCTGGCGGGCTCATCGGTGGAGTCACGTGAAGCATTTCATACTACAAAAAAAGGAAAGCATCCAAACTTGTGTTTATTGCAGTATTTCTACACCCCCACAGCTGTCCCCTGATCTCCCTTACCCATACACCATACTATGGCTGCATGGCACACTGTATACTCAGTGGCTGTCCTAATCCACACCCCCTCCGAGGTTTTCCATGCTTACTGCAGCGTGGTGATAAAACAACTAACCACTCGCTCAGTTGATGTTGTTTCCCCATACAGAGTCAACATGATCCTTTTGGCCAGAGGCATGGGGAAATCAGAAACACTGGAATGAACCTCACTCACATTCTGAAAGAACCCACTGATGTTTCTATTGTTACTAAAACAGAGGAAGTGGTGTTTCTCGGTTGCTCTCTGCCTGACCCTCAGCTGACTACTTGTAAAGTCCGTTACTTCCGTTTCATTCCGCAAAGTGGTGCTCAGAGTCGCTGAAACCCACAAAGGTCATGTTCGGGGCTGGTAAGTGAGCACCATTTTCAAACATGGATCAACTCTCAAAATACATAAAGGAAACCACTGGAACACCAACTTAAGATGACATAAAAGGGAGCGCCTGGGTGGCTCAGTCAGTTGAGCATCCAACTTCGGCTCAGGTCATGATTGCATGGTTTGTGAGTTCGAGCTGTACATGAGACTCTGTGCTGACAGCTCGGAGCCTGGAGCCCGCTTTGGATTCTGTGACTTCCTCTCTCTCTGCCCCTCCCCTGTTCATGCTCTATCTGTGTCTCTCTCTAAAAAATAAATAATAGGGGTGCCTGGGTGGCGCAGTCGGTTGAGCGTCCGACTTCAGCCAGGTCACGATCTCGTGGTCCGTGAGTTCGAGCCCCGTGTCGGGCTCTGGGCTGATGGCTCAGAGCCTGGAGCCTATTTCCAATTCTGTGTCTCCCTCTCTCTCTGCCCCTCCCCCATTCATGCTCTGTCTCTCTCTGTCCCAAAAATAAATAAACGTTTGAAAAAAAAATTAAAAAAAAATAATAAACATTAAAAAATTTTTTAATAAAAAAAAAATATGACATAAAGGGTGGTGAGAATATCAGCTAGCATTTTGGAGGAGAGAGTGATCTGATTCAGTAATAGGTTTACTGAACAGTCTAGGGGGGGTAGGATGGTTTGTCTGTGTATTTTTCCCAGAAAACCTGTATCAACGTTACCCTTGGTAGCAGTGCACTAACCCACCCTGATCAATTTGGATGGCTCATTTAATGTTTTGTTTATGTAGTACTTATTTGCTTATGTAATATTTTTGTGGTTTATCCTTCCTATTCTTTTTATTATTGTTCGCAAACTCCATCTAGCAATTTCAAACTGATTTAAGAGCTCCAAAACATTTCACTAAGGAGAAAACTTTAGTGTTTTAAGACAATCCCCACCTCGTGGCAGTCCATAGCCCCTGGTTTCTCCGAGGAGGCCCAGCCCTTGTCAGGGCTGGTCAGTCCTTGACAGCAGAGGGAGGTAAGGAGGTGACTTGTATGTATTCCTCCTCCCAAACAATTATAAGCTTAATTAACCTTAAAGTAAAGGAGAGCTGTCAATAGGCTCTGCTCCTCTGCAAGGTCATCTTGGGTTCTTTAAGGGCATGGGTTCCTGAGGCTGGCTGTGCCAATGAACATGGAGACTGAGCACATGTCTGCAGGATAATGTATGGAATCCAACAGCCATCAGCCACCAAATTATGAAGGCTACGTCTGTTTTTCTATAGTTAAGTAGAACCACTTTTTTTTAGCTGAGGGCTAAGTCTTACCAGAGTCATATCTACCTACTGGCATTAATGTGCTTAAATTTCACAAGCACACATGAATTCCACACATCTTTGCTAGGAGAAAAGTTAAATATTTCCACACAATCATCATAAAGGCATGAAGTTTTACTCAAACTAATATCCTACAAAAGATATACTAGGGTCTGCTTTATAGATTTATTTAAAAGTAACATTGGCATTTAGTTGTAACTTGCTCTTTATCCACTATTTCCACAAACTGTATGTGACGGATAACTTGGTTCTCCTTCATTAACATAAATAATCTATTCAGGGTAGTGGTTTTCAAACTTTAATGTTTATAAGCAGCATTTGGGAGACCTGTGGGAAATGCAGATTCTTGGGCCCCACCACCCCACGATCCCAATCCAGTAGGTCTGGGTGAGGCATAGGAATCTGCACTTTAACAAAATCTCCTACCGATTCTGACACATGAAACCTGTAGGTGACAGTCTTAGAAGCTCTGGCTTGAAGGAACAGGTCCATTTACAAGGAAAAACAGAATGCTATTATACGGTAAGTCACTTTACCTTCCATTTGTTTACCTATAAAGAAATACATTACAGGGATCCCTGGGTAGCTCAGTCATTAAGCATCTAACTCTTAATCTCAGCTCAGGTCATGATCTCACAGTTCATGAGTTCGAGCCGCGCGTCAGGCTCCACTCTGAGCCTGCTGGGGATCCGCTCTCTCCCTTTCTTTCTGCCCCTCCCCTGCTCATGCTCTCTCTCAGGCTCTCTCTCTCTCTTTCAAAATAAATAAAACAACAACAACAAAAAGAAATACATCACAATTGACCATTGAACACTCCGGGGGTTAGGCTATAGGCTTTCTTTTTCTTTTCTTTTTTTTTTTAATTCCTTACAGTAGTAGTTCTCAATCCTGATTGTACATGAGAATTATTAGAGGAACTTTTGAAACGCCCAATCATCAGTCCACACCCCCAAATAATTAATCAAAATCTGGGGGTTAGACCCAGATATCAGAGAGTTTAAAAGCTCCCCAGGTGATTCCAATGTGCAGCCAGGGCTGAGAGCCGCTACTTTAACGCCTTTTGGTAGATTTTTTGAAATTCATATTTTAAGAGTGGAATTGGGTCTGGAAAGAAATTCTGACCTGACACCCTATCATTTAAAGCAGACACAAATATCTCTTTTCTTTATAAACCCTTTAGAAGAACAATAACCATTTACATATCCAAGTTTCTATCTGCAACTTCAACAATCCACAGCACAGCTGAGAACCAAAGTGAAAAAGACCAAATAACAAAATGAAGTTCATGCACTCAAGCCCGTAGAGTTTGCTCAGAAAAGTATGTAGTGGACCCTCACTTGTAGCCCACTCGCTGTTACTTTACATAAAATCAAACAAGTTTGGCTATCTCATTTTCCAGCCAATAAAGAATTAACAGCAGCAGCTTAAAGGAGCTGAAGTGGGAGGGACCTTCTAACGTCACTCACGATTGCCTGACAGCCAAGAAAGAAGAAAACTGGAAAGCCACAAAAAGGACACAAACAAAATCAAATAGCAGAGTACTTTGAGACCCTTTTATAAAGTGATAACTAGCCCTAGGAGGCTCTAGGAGCATAATTTTATAAAAGCTATTCAAAATAATGACCCTGAGCTGGGGCAAGTGCATACTAGGTGAGCCTAGGACATCCTGTGACACCAGAAAGCAAGAACGTGCTCAAAATATGATGGCGACATGTCACAAGGACATAGCCATCTTGAAAGGACTCCTACTGGCCAAATCTGGGACAGTTTGAGTGCCAAAAGGACAGTAATGAGTTAAGAACAGTAATGAATTACAAACCATTGGAGGCAAAAAAAAAAAGAATTCATGAATTTATACCTATAACTAATGAACTGAGAGAAAGGAGGGCTTTTGCAGACAGAATGCCAACAGCTTACTGTTAAAGGTGGACAGAATGCTTGATTGGAAAAATCATCATTTTGCAACCACCATAATAAAGACCGGACTAGGCAAAAATTATCAGTGGTTGATAAATCCAGTGGGAAACCTAATGAGGAGGGAGTAGGGTATTTGCTTGGTCTTAAAGTGTCTACCCCCCCCCCAGACTTATTAGTAGCAAAGGAGGAAAAGAATAACAATATACAGTGGAGAAATTGGGCCATCTTTTGACTGGTGATCAAAATAAATATCATTAATGAGGGGCAGGTGACCATCATGTGCTTTCAAATGTGATACACTAGAAAGACACGATATTGCTTAAACAGCATTTCAGTCTAAAAATGTAGAGCCTGAGGGGTACCTGGTAGCTCAGTCAGTTAAGCATCCGACTCTTGGTTTCAGCTCAGGTCATGATCTTGCAATTCGTGAGTTCGAGCCCCACATCAGGCTCTCTGCTGTCAGCACAAAACCCGCTTCAGATCCTCTGTCCCCCTCTCTCTCTGCCCCCTCCCGCTTGCTCTCTTAAAGCAAAAATAAATAAATAAACTTAAAATGCAGAGCCTGAAACTGATCACAAGAAAATATAAACAAACCCCGAATGAGGAACATGCTATTAAAAAATAAAAGTGGAGAGGGGGGCTGTATTATTCCAAAATATCCACCAGAAAAGGCTATGGAAATGTTCCAGATCAAAGGATGTTCAAGAGACATCACAAATAAATGCAATACCTGCCTGTTGACTGGGTTCTGCCCTGGAGGGAGAAGCATGCTATAAGTGCTATTGGGTCAATCAACAAAACAAATACAAATGGTAGATTAAAATATTGTATTCATGCCAAATTACCGAACTGATAACTGTACTATGGTTATGCAAGAGAAGAGGGATCTCTCAACAGATTTACAGCAAAGAATTTAGGTACATGGCCATGAAGTAGGATGTATATAACTTACCTTTAGATGATTTGGGAATATTATATCATATCACATCATACTACATTACATTATATGTGGAGGGAGGGAGAGATCAAATGATAAAGCCAATTGGGTAAAACGAAAATAAATGAATCTAGGTAAAGGCTACACAGTATACAGTTTTCTTCATACTGTTTGCATTTTTTGCAGCTTCTCTAAGTTTAAGATTATTTGCAAATAAAAGTGTAAATTATGACTTTGAATCATCAGTAACACCTTAAATGATAGTCAATACATACCATTTAAGAAAGGAAAGATGTGTGCAATACATTTTAGAAAAAGCCTGCACTAAAAAGCCTAAAACATGAAGTTTTGATGTTTAGAAGATTAGTTGTTGGTTCACTTCAAAATTCCTTTTTTATGGAATCCTTCATTCCTCTAAAATTGCTGAATGAATAAAATGTCACTATGCGCTGTTTTCTCGTTGCTAATGGCTCTTGCCAGAGTGATATAAACAAACGATTCTCCCATGTATGCTTCTCCAGATGCCTTTACATCTTGTTCTTAATCCTCATAAGCCTCTACAAAAGTACTATTCCTGCTACACAGCAGAAGAAGAAGAAACACACAGGATCCAAGCCCATATACAGAGGCCCAATCTTCCCAAGTTAGGGTATGGCTCCAAAACACCTTTCAAGGATTTTGAAGTGCTTCCTTTTGTGCACCAGTGAAAGATGCTTTTTTTCTTTTTAAGTTTATTTATTTTTGAGACAGAGAGAGACAGAGTATGAATGGGGGAGGGGGCAGAGAGAGAGGGAGACACAGAATCAGAAACAGACTCCAGGCTCTGTGCCATCAGCCCAGAGCCGGACGCGGGGCTTGAACTCACGGACCGCGAGATCGTGACCTGGCTGAAGTCGGACGCTTAACCGACTGAGCCACCCAGGCGCCCCACCAGTGAAAGATGTTTAAACACATCCTCTTCCACAGGGGAAAGACACCCCTGTCACCTGTAAACTACCCACAAACAGGGCTGTTTCTCACACAGCATAAATAGAGAAATCACCAAATCCTCCATTTAAGGAAGCCCTTCCTGAATTCTAGGCAGACCTGAAGTCATCAAATATTTTTGGCTACTTCAAGTGACTCAGTAGAAGAAAAGTGGAAATACAAAATAGGATATAAATTCACTTGAAACCAGTAGATAAACCCTCCTCAGCTCCCATGCATGCAGCCCCCCTTTCTCTTCCCCATCCATTCTAGTCCACCTTCTCTCCTGTTACTGCCCTAATATGCTCATTGTAAACAGCCTCCCCCAGCATGCAGAGGGCGACAGGGAGGAGGGAGCCACAGTGTTGTCGGCATCTAGGGCAGTGTTTCGCCGACAGCTGGACCTCAGCACTC
The DNA here is from genome assembly GCF_014898765.1 of Herpailurus yagouaroundi. Taxonomy (NCBI): domain Eukaryota; kingdom Metazoa; phylum Chordata; class Mammalia; order Carnivora; family Felidae; genus Herpailurus; species Herpailurus yagouaroundi. Next base: position 11,905,656 of record NW_024412415.1, on the reverse strand, counting down.
ACTGAAATCACTTGGGTCTCTCCAGGTTTGTCCAGATTCTCAAAAACGGCCTCTTGTCTATCGGCTCGGACTTCGATGAGGTTTTGCTTGTAGTTAACAGTGAGGTCCCTCTCCCGGATGATCTCCTGCAGGGCAGCAGCGTACTTCTTAACCCCAAAAATTGCTCCGAGGGAAGTGTTGAAGATGATATTGGCCTTGGATCGCTTCCCCGTCTGGGAAAAAAGGAAAGGACAGAAACAGCCGACACCAAAGCATTACTTCAGCCACTTCGTTTTTTAACTTACACAAGAATTAAAACCCTTACAAGAGAGCTCACCAGCTTTCTCTATCACCAGGCACCGGTGGGGCGAGGCCTCCTTCTTACTTTCTGCCAGTGACACAGCAACTAAGGGCACATTTGAGTTGGGGGGGTTAAGAGGGCACTGCTTATTTGCAGGCCAGAGATGAAGGTCAAGTCCAGGGAAAGATGGTCTGAACTGTTCATTCATATACTCATTTGTTCATTCACTCAATAAATATTTAATGAGGTCCTAGAGCTGGTCAGGCACTGTTCTAAGTGCTGCAGGAACAGTAGTGAACAAAGTTCCCATCCCACTGGCTCATACACACTAGAATTCTTCGTATGTTTCAGAGGCTAATATTCTCCCAGATGCCTAAGATCTTATGGCGCCTGAAAGAGAAACTTCCTCTCAGCTGTCCAAGACTTAGAAGAAAAGAGTTTTGCAGAGACAATTCCAGGAAGGAAGAAACAACTCGTCTTCTCCCCTTTTCCTTTGTTCAGTTCCTTTTCAGATTTGCTCAGCTGAATCATACTATTTGAAAGAAGTGAGGTGGGTGAAAACCTCCAAAGGCTGTGCCATCCAGGAATTCTCTTGAATCAGAAGGCCATTTCTTAGAAATAGAAAAGATGAGAAAGAAATCTGGCCTTTTGTAGCAACGTGGATGGAACTGGAGAGTGTTATGCTAAGTGAAATAAGTCGTACAGAGAAAAACAGATACCATATGTTTTCACTCCTATGTGGATCCTTAGAAACTTAACAGAAGACCACGGGGGAGGGGAAGGAAAAAAAAAAAGGTTAGAAAGAGAGGGAGCCAAAACATAAGAGACTCTTAAAAACTGAGAACAAACTGAAGGTTTACGGGGCGTGGGAGGGAGGGGAGGGTGGGTGAGGGGTATTGAGGAGGGCACCTGTTGGGATGAGCACTGGGTGTTGTATGGAAACCAATTTGACAATAAATTTCATATTTAAAAAAAATAAAAAATAAAAAAATTTAAAAAAAGAAAGAGGAATGAGGAGTCCGACTGTTGCTTAATTCCCCAGGGGGGTTGGCGCAGGTTTGCATAACTCGGGTGAAGGCTTCCCAGTGTGGTTCCAAGCACACGTCCAAAGGTTCTTTGGTCCCACCTGCCCCTTCCCTTCTCTCCCCTTCTCTCACCTGTCCCTTTACAGAACCACAGACTGCTTTGAATCCTGACACTGCCTCAAGTCAGACCACGCTGTGGTAAACCACATGTGACATGTCACACAAGGGCCGGAGGGCGAGAGCAGCTTCCCGGAGCTTCATGCCAGGTATACTCAAGCTGTGGACACTGGCTCTGACACATATCTTTGAGGAATGCTGGGAGTGTCCCCACCCAAATACCTCTTTCCACTAAGGTTTGAAGTCCTAGGTCAACAATTTTTTTTTTTTTTTTGTCTTTAGAATTGGCATTTGCCTACTGTATTCTCAATGATGTTTATTAAGAACCTGAAAATATACATAACCTTGAACTTAAGCGGGAGCAACTGAGGATACTGTATGTGTAAGAACAAACAATGTACAACAAATTGTCCAACTATATGGAAATATTTAAACAATGTCTAACACGGCTCCCCAGTAGATTTCTATATACACATTAGAAAGTATGTTGCAAAGACTATTTAATAACAATGAGTACATCTAAATTTGCATGGTATGATTGTAACCATGTTAAAAAATGTACAGGAAAAAAAATAGAAGGATGTGTCAAATTGATAACAGCAGCTATATCAGAGTAATTGGATTATAGGGACTTCCCTTTTTTCTAGTTTATAAGCCACCAATTATATAATTTTGTACATATGTAATAAAGCTTTCAAAACCAGAAAGGTATTGTGACAAGGACAAAGTAGAATTCTGGCATCTCTTTATTAGCACCGTCTGTCCTCCTTGTCTCCGTCCCTGGACAGGAAGCATACCTTCCTGAAATGGGCTTCTGACAAATACATGATCTTCTGGGGGGCCCCAGCACACTTTACAGGGGTATTCGGGAAGGTGAAGATGGCATTGCCCTCCTTGAAGTCCTGCAAAGCTTTCCACGTCTTCTCTACTGTCTTCACCGAATAATTGGACCCGATCTTGGGATGCTCAAAACCTTCAGGTAAGCCTTTAATCTGCAAGAAAGCACACCAAGAAACTGGTTTTTTAACAAAGGCGCAAATTCACAGGAGTGTAAATTTTTTGACCAAAGTGCAAAAACTCTTGTTTAGAGCCTTTGTTCTCTGCCGTTTCTATAACCTCTCAAGTATTTCAGTCCAATTATTAGCCCCCAGTATTCACACACACACATAAGAGCAGGTAGGTAGGTGGGTGAGGGATCTGCTAAGACCAGGGCTGTGGGGCCTGAAGTCAACTGTCAACCCGCAGAATGGGCCCAGCCCCAGGGAACCCCTTCGCCTCCCTGGCCTTGAGACCATGATTTGGACAGACCTCTTCCCACCATCACAGGGAGGACAAGAAGCCAGCCATACTTCCCTTTTGGAGAACGAGCTGCCATCCTGGGAAGAAGAAGAATGACAGACAGAACCAAGAGCCATACTGTCAATAATCGCAAATGTCAACTATCCATTATCGAAGGTCGTACCATATCAGACTCTTGGCAAAGGCAGTAAGGGCAGGTAATTAAAAACATGGACTTGGGAACCCCACAGATCTGGCTTGAGTCCCAGCTTTTCTACTTACAAGTGTTATGACCCTGGGTAAATTACCTAATATCCCTGAGCCAGTGGGGTTTCAAAGTATGGTACCCGGGAACTTCCTAGAAATGCAAATTATCAGGCCCCACCCAGACCTACTGACTCAGAAACTCAGGGGCAAGCCCAGAAACCTGTTTTAACAGGATCTCTGGGTGGTTCTAATGTACACCAAGAAGTTTATGTTCCTCACCTGTAAAATGGGGATAAAAGTAACTGCTTCAGAGGGTTGTTGGCAGAAGTATGTGAAACCATGCATGGGAAGCGCTTGGGAAAATAACACCCACACAGGAAGTGCTCCATAAGTGTTAGTGTGTATTCCTGCCAGGAAGATCACCTGGGCGCTTGTCCTTACTGTTAGGAGGTTGATAGAGGACAATGAAGATGGAATAGATTGAGTTGAGACTCAGGCACCAGTTCTTCCAACAAGAGCAGAGAACTGTCAAACAACAGTCATCAAGATGCACTGGTCCTTCAGAACCCTGCCAGGCTACTCTCCAGGCCATAGGGCCACCACTCGACACCCATCCCTCAGCTCTCAAGGAAACAGAGGGCTATGGTCTCCTCCTCAATGTAAAAAGCGACCATTTCTCCGATCATATCTCCTGCTGCAGTTTAAGTGGTTATAATATCAGCAGTCTCAACAATCATCATCATCATGATTATCATTATTATTATAGGATCACCTTGTATTTTAATGTTTCTGAAGTTTCACCCCATGCTAACAGTGGATATTCGCTGCACGCCTCTGAGGCAGGTAGGAAAACAGTACTGGCTCCTAGGCACAGACGAGGAAACTGAGGAGAGCAAGGTTGATAGACCCACCTAGAATCTTACAGAACCAGATGCCGAGGCTCCTGACCACTGCCTAGGGTTCTTCTCACACGACCTCCATACTTCCTGGTTCCCAAAGCAAAATGCACTACCCAAGAGACAAACAAACAGCTGATCTTTTATCTCCCTCATCACTTTTCTCTAGTTCAAAGACATTGTTGTCAAGGAAAAAGGTGCCACAAAGTGGTAACCAGGTCTATTTTAGGGAGACTGGTCACAAAGGGCCGTTTATGACTCCTCATCCAATTCAAGTTGCTTCCCTGGGAACTCGGGAGCAGAGAGGGGCAGGGAGAGTCACAGAAAGAGAGGAGACCTCACTCCCTCTTTGGCCGAGCTGGCCAGGGAGCAGGACCTCACACTGCAGGGACTCCATGGAGCTTGGGAGGGGAAGAGGCAACTCAGTCCTACACAGCAAGGTAGTTTTCCTGTGAGTGTGAAAAAGCCTGCTGTTTTGCAAGAACTGCCATTAGGGATGGACATACTAAACTCAGATTAAAGCTTAAAGCTAAAATATATCATTATCACTGACAGAATCTTAGAGATGATTTTTCAAAAACCATAAAACGACCACTGAGAAGAAAAAAAACAAAACAAAACTAAGAGGATCCCTTAGAACTGTTTCTTGTCAAAACGAATACAAAGCAACTAAATACAGCATTTGATCTTAGCATAAGTAGGCCAGTGTAACACAGAAGTAGTTTGAAACGGTACCTTCTCAGGTGCCTGGGTAGCTCAGTCCATTAAGCGTCGGACTCTTGATTTCAGCTCAGGTCATCATCTCACAGTTCTTGAGTTCAAGACCTGTGGTGGGCTCCACACTGTCAGGGCAGAGCTTGCTTGGGATTCTCTCTCCCTTTCTCCCTGTCCCTCTGCCCCTCCCCTGTGTTCTCGTTCTCTCTCTCTCTCTCTCTCTCTCTCAAAAGTAAATAAATAAATCTTAAAATAGTACCTTCTCATAGTCCAGCTGGATTCCAAGAGCAATAATAAGATATTTGTAGGAGATCTGCAACACAAAACAGTAATATTTTAGACCAGGATCCCAGGAGCGGCAGCCCTCAGCCCCACCCCTGTGTGGCCACCATCATGTTTCCATTTTTTAATGTGTATGCCTTGAGGCTGTGGGTGATGGGCAGGGCACAGGGAGGGAGGCACACTCCAGTTTGCCATCATGTCTGCCATTCTCTGTCACCTCACACCTCAGTGTTTCGCAAGTACTGTATTGTATAACCACCACCCCCCCCCCTTTCCCCAGGGCTTGAGACTCCTGTATTTTTACATAGTGGACAGTGATACAAAGAAGTCACAATTATTTGTATGGTGCCTGTGTTAACACTTTCTCATGCTGAGGGGTGGGAGAATCACTTCCTCATCTTAAAAGACAACCGGGACGCCTGGGTGGCGCAGTCGGTTAAGCGTCCGACTTCAGCCAGGTCACGATCTCGCGGTCCGTGAGTTCGAGCCCCGCGTCAGGCTCTGGGCTGATGGCTCAGAGCCTGGAGCCTGTTTCCGATTCTGTGTCTCCCTCTCTCTCTGCCCCTCCCCCGTTCATGCTCTGTCTCTCTCTGTCCCAAAAATAAATAAAAACATTGAAAAAAAATTAAAAAAAAAAAAAAGACAATAAACTTTCCTTAAAATCTATGGAGTGATGTGTGAATCCCAAGCAAATCTGACCTGTCGTGTGGATTGGACCAACATTGTGAGAAACTGCTCTTTTGAGGACCATGGAAAAAAATGTGACATAATGTACCTGATCTTACTTAATGATCTATTTATAACCTAAAAGCTCCCTCTTTAAACATGGGTATTGTGATCACTCATGCCAAGGGCAAAGTATCCATATTTATCATGATGGAAATGTGGGTTTAAGATCAGAAGGAAGACAAGTTGAGGCCAGAAGAGTGTAAGCAAAAAGGATATAAAGAAACAGAACTTGCAGGGGCAGCTGGGTGGCTCAGTCGGTTAAGTATCCAACTCTTGATTTTGGCTCAGGTCATGATTTTATGGTTCGTGAGATCGAGCCCCACCTCCAGCTCTGTGCTGACAACACAGAACTTGCTTGGAATTCTCTCTCTCCCTTTCTCTCTGTCTCTCTGTCTCTCAAAATAAATAAATAAACATAAAAGAAAAAGAAGAAAGAAAGAAAGAAAGAAAGAAAGAAAGAAAGAAAGAAAGAAAGAAATGGGACTTGCCCTGAAAACTAGAGGTGGAGAATGATTGTAATGAAAGTCAGGAGCCCAGAAAGGAGAAATGGATTGTAATTAATTATCACAATCTTGTACTAAATGGAGAAGCAGAGCAGCGAGCGGAGCAGGTCACAATTGAAGAGAGAGAACTCCAAGACCAGAGAGTGTTTGGCTCAGGCTGGGGAGCCATGGGCAGCAAGCTTCTGCAGAGGTCTTGCCCTGGGATCCAGGAGGCTCAGCTCCAAGGTCACCTCTACAGTGAGGCCTTCCAATGATTCCTCCCCAATGGCTCCTTCTGGGAGCTCTCTTACTGTGGTGTACATGATGCATTATAGCACTGGTGCTATTATATAGGAGTAATGTCTCCTTCCACTACATTGATGACTCCCAGAAGATAAAGGTTAGGTCTTATTCTTTATATTCCTAGAATCTAGCACAGCCACTAAATTAAAGTGAGGAACTCAGTAACGTTGGATGGATGGATGGATGGATGGATGGATGGATGGTTTCAGTTGTTTATGAAATATATAATTTTTCAAAGTGTATAATATACACATCTTCCACCATATGATTTGTCTATTCATGACAGCTGTGCCCTGAAACTCCTTGTTCTGTAAGAAAGTGTACCAGGCCCATTAACTACCTGACTGAACTATGTTGAGTCTTCAGGGTATGTGAGGTCAGATGGGACATGGGGTCGGAGCAGGAGGTGATGATCTACAGGCAAAATATGAACACTATCAACAAGAAAAACCTTTGGTTTCTGTCTGCCCTGTCTAATAAGAGCATAATATTGATTATTTTTAAGGACTAGTAACTGTCAAGTTTAAGATTATGAAAAAGAAATCATTAAGGGAGAATAAACCTTAAGAGAGCAAAGAACAAAAAGAAAGCCTCAAGCCTTCTGAATGAATTCAAGTTTTGAGGCCAGATGATCTAAATTCTAAGGAATTTCAAAAACTTGTAGACAAGACTTTTGAGCAATGACAGAGAACAGTCTAGACATTGCCAGAAGGCTAAATACAGGCAAATATTCTAATTTTATACAGGGGAATGGGGGCAGTAAACTCAGATACTAATAACTTAGTAGATAGGATGTCCTCCATTGCAAAATTCTAGGCTCATTTGCTAAGCAAATGTCTCTTAGTGATTTGGGAAAAGAGCTCCAACATAGGTTCACAGATTGTAAACTGCTTTCAGTCAGTCAGCAGTCAAGAACTATGCTGGCACACAGTAGGTACTTAATAAGAATTTCCTGTTCCTTTTTTTCAGGTATTCTTTAAAAAATAATAACAGTAACAATTTCTTGAGCATGTACTCTGTGCAGGGCACTGCTCTAAATCCTTCACATGTTTTGGGGTGCTTGGGTGGCTCAGTCAGTTAAGCATCCGACTTCAGCTCAGGACATGATCTCCTGGTTCATGAGTTTGAGTCCCATGTGGTGCTCTGTGCTGACAGCTCAGAGTCTGGAGACTATTTTGGATTCTGTTTTGGATTCGGATTCTCTCTCTCTGTCCCCGCCTCACTCATGCTTTCTCTCTCTCTCTCTCTCTCTCTCTCTCTCTCTCTCTCTCTCTCTCTTTCACACACACACACACACACACACACACACACACACACACTAAACAAACGTTAAACATTAAAACAAATTTTTTTAATCCTTGACATGTTTTAAGCCGTTTAATCCTCAAAATAACCCAATGAGGTAGAGGTGGTATTACTAGTCCCATTTTATACAGATAAAGAAACTGAGACACAATTTGTTCACAAATATTTATGGAGCACCTTCTATGTGACAGATCTTGTGCTAGGTCCTGGACAGATAACACCGAACAAGAAAGATACATTTCCTACCCCTCCAAGAACTCAGTCTAGTGGGTGAGATAGGTATTACCAGATAATCTCACAAATAATTACTAAATCACAGAATGCTGTGATAGCGTGTCCAGGGGATACCTGACCCAGTCCAGTAGGTTAGGGAAGGCTTTCCTGAAGGGGTATAGCTAAGGTAAAGCTAAGTAGGAGTTAGCTAGGGAAAGAGATAAACTCAGCATGTGAAAATGTCCTGGGGAAGAAGGAGGCCAAGGCATGTGAAATGAAAGGAAAATCTACTGAAGTAGAAACGAGACAGAGAATAGAACCAGAATCAAGTTAAGTCTGGAGAAGGACATTCCCAGCCCACACAGAGCCTAAGGGACACATTCCAGACAGAGACCCTTCCATCAGGGAAGAATCAGAGACACAACGAGTCTGGATTTCAGCAATCCCTTCAACTCAGTCTTGAAAAAATAGTGAAGTGTAAACTAAGAATGAAATAATTTTGGTAAATTTTTAGCAAAAATATTTGCTGAAGAATGTTGATTCATTGATGCGAGCTAGAAAAAGCTCTCTAGAGACAGAGATTTGGTTTTACCAAATTAAAACCCTGAACTTAAATGAATCTATCATAGATAATGGCTAGGGGAAAAATGTTAATCGGATGACAGAGTCACAAATCCAAAAGATCCAGGCAAGTTGGGAAGAGGAACTAAAACCAACAAGACAATATCTCCCCCATGAGATGTTTTATGCAGATCTCTGATATCTGGCTAACATACTTAATAAAATCTTGGAAGAAAGTTCTGCCAGCTCACGGCAATTTCTTCCCCAGCCCTAAAACAAAACCCTGCAACTTTCCTAAGAGTCTGAGCCTTACATGTCTAAGGCTCAGAAGTGAGAACACCTACCAGTGCCTTTCATTCTTAAGACATGGGACAAGTTTATGATTCTTAAGATATGCACAAACCCAACCACAGAGGACTCTGAGCCATACATGTAATATGAAGGGGTCTAATCAAGGAGGCAGGCACTGCTGTACCAAAGAGGTGATATATGTTGTCAGGGACAGGTGCCCTGGCCCCACAAGCAGTGAACTGGCAGAGGAAATGAGCCCCAAAGCTCAAACTTGTGAACTATGAATAATCTTCTGTTTAATTCTGTCTGTTCTCTTAGAGACAGACAAAAGAGACAGAAAATAAGTTCATCAACAGGGAGAGATAAATAATTTTTAAGTATGTATGTATATATATATATATTATGTATAGAATATGATATATATCATATATGTAATATATAGAACATATATATTCTAATCCATTACATATTTCCATATCCATATATGGCTTTCTACATATATATACATACATGTACATATATGTATGTAAATATATGCATATGTATGTGTGTGTGTGTGTATATATATATATATATATATATATATATATATAGCCTGACTTGACATTGGTTCATATGAGAAAAACACCCAGAAGTTTGAACTGACCTCAAGCCCAGCATGAATCAGCATTGTGGTAACTGCCTGCTAAAAAGGCAAATGCTAACTTAGGCTATATCCAGTTGTGGGAGAGAATGATCTCACTCTATTCTGGGCTATTCTGTAAAGTTGCCTATTCTTCCAGGCAACCTTTTTCATGGGGGCACTAACAAGCCAGATGATGTCCAAAGCAGGGTAGAGAGAACAGTGAGAGGATCAGAGACCACAAAACAGGAGAAAGAATTGAGGAAAGTGGAGACGGGGCACAAATCTACCTGAAGAATAGATTTACACAGATGATAAGAGCCATCTTCAAATAGTTGAAGGATTCTCCCACAGAAAAGAAAGATATTCTTGGCCAGGCTACAGGATAAAACAAGGGGCAAGAAATTATTGAGGCCAATAACACCCTGGGGGTCTAACAAAGAGTATGAAAGTAATTACACAAATGGATTCTGACTCAGTAAAGGCAAAAATTTCATATAACATGTCTGTCTGTCTGTCTGTCTGTCTGTCTGTCTAAAAAATGAAGAGGGATCACTTGTTATCAGAGAGCTCCTTGACCCTGGGACATGTAAATACCAACCCATTTTAAATTCAATCCCTCCCCCACGTGCCCCAATCTCAGTTACTCTGCTGTATTTATTTTCACTAATACTCATCACCTTCTAACACACTATATAATTTACTTACTATGTCTATTAGTTATCGGATGCCCTTCCCCACTTGAATATAAAATCAAGGACAGTAAGGATTTTTGTTTCTTTTTGTTCACTCATGCCTAAGTCTGTATCTAGCTTATAGAAGATGCTTAATAGTGGTACCTGGCTGGCTCAGTCAGTAGAGCATGCAACTCTTGATCTCAGAGTCATGAGTTTGACCCCACCTTGGGCATAGAGCTTATGAAAGAAGAAGGGGAGGGGAGAGAAGGAGAGGGAAGGGAAAGAGGCACCTGGGTGGCTCAGTCAGTTAAGCTTTCAACTCTTGATATCAGCTCAGGTCATCATTGAGCCCCGAGTCAGACTCTGTGCTGAGCACAGAGCCTGCTAGGGATTCTCTCTCTCCCTCTCTCTCTCTCTCTCTCTCTGCCCCTCCCCCTCTTGCTTACACACAATCATGCTCACAGTCTCTCTCTCAAAGTAGAAAATATACTTAATAATTATTTGTGGGAAGAGGAAGGCAGGCAGGCAGGCAGGCAGGCAGACAGACAAGCAGGCTGGCTGGCTGGCTAGAGAGCCAAAGATCAATAACGCTATAAGGCAGGTACTCCTGATCTGGGTTTAGAAAAAAGCTACAAAGAATCTCTGAACTCAGTGAAATTAAATGCAAAATTTGGTATGTATGTGAATTTTCTAGACAGGACTTATTTTCAGGTGTTCAGAAAAATCCATGACCCAAGGAAGAGTTACAAATGCCTGTCACCAATGAGCCCCTGCTTAGAGGAAGGGATTGGACTTGAAACCCTTCAGATCCCCACCCACTTCCAGATTCTACAGCTCTGTGAAAATGCCAGAGTGCACTGCCTGCCACAGCCATGAGCGTGGCAACAGACAAGAGGACATGACACTGCAGATGCCTCCTGAGCCCATCATCTCACCATCCGCCCTCATCCCCTCAGTCAAACACAGGGGCTTTGATCTCTGGGTGATGGGAGGAGACTCTAAATGGTACTGAACACTTGAGAGCCTCAAGCTCTAGCCGCAGAAAATCTTCTTAGCCCTGGTACAATCCAGACTCACACAGTCCCTCATCACTCTGGCATAGCAACCCCTGGTGTAACTGGGATGGATATTTTCCCACATCCCCTTCCTCTGGGAGGTCAGCCATCAGGTAAAGAAGCTGGCTGTTTCAAAGGTAAAAGAAGGGAGGTGCCTGCTATTTTAACACGTAGCAGTAGTATTTGTTGAATAAACATTCAGATGCAAGATACTGTACCAGGCAACAGAGCAACAGTGGGTGTTCGACAAACACATGTCTTAGTTATTCATTTATTCAGCAACACTCAGTCCTTTTGTCTACCCCATCCTCCAGTCACCACATGCTTTCCCACCTCATGCTGTATCAACACACATACATCCATGAACACACATTCATATATGTTGCTCTCTCTCCACGAAGCTGTCTAGCTTGGTAACTGTTGTGCATTAACACAAGCCCTGATTAACAAAAGCCAAAGGCCCCCAGTGGTTACCTCCTTGCCATTGTCTGTGTGGATGCAGTTCTTGTCTGGGTTCAGCTCAATCACTCTGGCTTTGATCCATTCTACTCCAGATGGTATCACACTCGCGGTGGGACGGCCTGACGAGGATAACTGTTTGGCACCTGCACCCACCAGCGTCCAGATTGGCTGGTAGAAATGTCTCTGAGAAGCAAAGTATTTGGCGATTCAAAAGGGTTAAAATTCAAGGCACATGAGCTAGACTCTCAGTTACTCCCTTCCAACCCTTGGATCATCACAAGTAGAAGTCTTAGAAGTTTAGCCTCCTCCCTCCATTGGTGTCTCCCATTATGCTAAGCTCTGAAGGGCAGTCACCCAACATAAGAATTCTGCCAAGAAAATTAAAAAAAAAAAAGCCATCAACTATGTTTCATGACCATTGTATTATTTATTGCTCAAAGTTGACTTGGTGCTTAACACGTACATGTTATATATACATGCATACATACATATACATGATGGATACATTTACGCACACAGACGTAAAGGAAAATCAAGCCTAGAATCCTAAATATGGTTCCTTAGAAGCATCTGGAGACTACAGTAAGTCTGGAAAGTTTATAACCATTTTTGAGGAGTCTCAAAACTTTTTTTTTAATTACAAAAAAATTTTAGTATTTATTTATTTTTAAGAGAGAGACAGAGTGCGAGTGGGGGAGGGGCAGAGATAGATGGAAACACAGAATCCGAAGCAGTCTCCAGGCTCCGAGCTGTCAGCACAGAGCCCAATGTGGGGCTCGAACTCGTGAACCACGAGATCATGATCTGAGCTGAGGTCAGACACTTAACCGACTTAGCCACCCAGATGCCCCTCAAAACTTCTTTAACTTCCAACTGTGTTTCCCAAGCCCATGGAAGACTACATACATTCCCTATCAGCCCCAGTACACCCTCCTCTTCTCTCTGAGGCTTTACACCTGAAGCCGGTAGGCCCCAGATTCTACCTTATAATGCCAAATTCCCACTGTGTCCTGGAATTCTCCTGCTTCAGATGGTCCTCTCTTGATATAAGTTAGTTTCGAAAGTTCTAACTTTCATGGGCAAAGGATAGATTGATCTAATGGCTTCTGAGAATCCCAATACACTCATGGAGTGGCCTGGGGGACCAAGAACTCTCAACACTGTCAAAACGCCTTAATCTGGCTGGACAGAGTTGCCAGCCACAGAGCAGTAAAGAGGATATGACAAATGGCTTTGCAATCTCCCTACAGCCAGTAATGGATGTGATCAAAGACGAGGGGGGCAGACGCCTCCAATGGTGAGAACTTACTCATTTCAACTCCATCTTGAACAGAAAAAGGAATAAAAATAGAAGCCCAGACTCTTTTTCAGACTACACACAAGCATCAACTCCACCAATCACAACACAGGACACAGGAGGGAAAGTACCAAACCCCTGAGCCCCTGGCAGCACCTTTGAAAGACTCCTGTCCCAAACTTCCTCACGGGGAAGGACCAGGAGGCCAGGATTCTGGCCTCCTAAATTGTGCCCATTGCTTCAGAAGAGCCCGCATACAAAGAGTAACCCCAATGGGAGACCTGCCCATGGCTTAGCTATAATCCACCACAGGCCCCTGACAGAGCTCTCAGATCACTGTCATTTAAAACACGGATCCAGGGGCGCCTGAGAGGCTCAGTCGGTTAAGTGGCCAACTTCAGCTCAGGTCACAATCCCACAGTTTGTGGGAGCCCCACGTCCCTCTCTACACTGACAGCACAGAGGCTGCTTTGGATCCTCTGTCTCCCTCTCTCTCTCTGTCCCTCCCCAGCTTGCTCTCTCTCTCTCTCAAAATAAACATTAAAAAAAAAAATTTTTTTTAACATGGATCCTGAATCAATCACTTTAGAAAGGAAAATGGTAGGGCACACCCCCTCTACTCTACTCTCAGATCACAGCATACAGTGATTACAACAGAGATTACAACAAAGCCCTAGGCAGTGCATGAGGAACTGGGGAGACTTCTTGAAAAGGTGTGTGCTTTTCTTGACCTACCCTCCCCACCAAACAGGCATTGGATCCATTTTGCTTCCCTCCCAAGGGCACAGGCCCCAATGGGTACATACCTAGTACCTTAGGAAACCTTAGTCAAACCCCCAAAACTCTGGAATCATTTTGCTGAAGCTTTGCTAAAGCTTTGAGGACCACCTTAAAATGTTGTGCATGAAATAGTGCCATACAAACACTTCCCAACTTCCTTTCTGTTATCTCTACCTTTTTCTGCTTTATTATCTATTTGTAAACCTTCGCATTTAAATTTCCCAAACCCACTAACACCTTTCCCAGAGGCCTCCCAGCTGCTCAACTCATCACCCGTTCTCCAGACTAGAACGGAGAAAGGAAAGTACAATGGTCACTGATTTTTCTCTGGATGCTAGGTTGGAATTGGGAAGCTTTTGTGGGTTGAACTGTCTCTCTCAAAAAGATATGTTCAAGTCCTCCCTCCAGTGCCTGTGAATGTGATCTTATTTGGAAATAGGGACTTTGCAGATGTAATCAAGTTAAGATGAGGTCAGACTGGATTAGAATAGGCCCTAAATCCAAAGACTGGTATCCTTATAATAAGGTCAGACGAAGACACTAAAGACACACAGAGAGAAGGCCACGCGAAGACGGAGGAAGAGACTGGAATGAAGCAGCTACAAGCCAAAGCATGCCAAGGATGGTCCACAACCACCAGAAGCTAGGAGAGAGGCCTGGGACTCCCTCTCCCCTCCACAGCCTTCAGAGGGAGCATCACCCTACCAACACCTTAGCCTCCAGAACTGTGAACAAATAAATCTATTGTTTTAAGCCACAAAGTTTGTGATAATTTGTTATAGCAATGCTCAGAAACTAACACAAAGAAGACCATAACAGCCCAGAGATCTGTCCTCTCTCTCTGTCTCTCTCTCTCTCTTTCTCTTTCTCCCTCCCTCCCTCTCTCCACCTTCTCCCAGTCCTTTTAGACAGCCTGCTTTTTGTGCCCAGAAGGAGAAGCACTAATCTGGGAATGTGACGACACAGTGCCTGACAGCTATCCATGACCAACCCCTGAACACACAGGTGCACGTGCACACACACTCACGTACTCAGAACAAGGACACTTACCTCACTGGGCTCGACAACGGCCACATTCTCTGCACCCACTCTCCTCTTCATGCGGGCAGCCATGGTGATCCCGCCACTGCCCCCACCCAGTACCAGCACTTCATAGTGGTTCTTGGCTGCAAGGCTGGCCCCTGTGTGCAACCGAAGTGGGCCAGCCTGCTGAGTACCCAGCCTGAGGAAGCAGGCAAAGAGCCGGGCCCGGGGGCCAGACACCGCAGTGGCCAATGGGGTCATCTTCAGGCTGAAAAGGAGCAGACAAGGCTGTGCATAAGGTAGGGACCCTATGGGACTAAAACATTTTCTTTCAGGCAGGAAGGTGGGGGGGCTGGCGTCTGACCAGCTCTAGTTGGTTCCCACTGTCTATTCTCAAGACCCTTATATTCCCATCCGGCTGTGGTCAGAAGTCTCCTGGGAACACTCCACTGATAGCTAATAATTGGCTAAGCTTTCTATTATTCTCCCTCCTTCTTTCAGGACCCCTAGGACTTTTGTTTGAACTAGAACTTACCTTTTAAGTTCTAATAATTTGCCTACACTGGGGCGCCTGGGTGGCTCAGTCAGTTAAGTGTCTGATTCATGGTTTTGGCTCAGGTCATGATCTCACATTTCATGAGATGGAGCCCCACATTGGGTTCTGTACTGACAGCATGGAGCCTGCTTGGGATTCTCTCTTTCCCTCTCTTTCTCTGCCCCTCCCCTGCTCCTTTGCTCTCTCTCAAGATAAATAAATAGACTTAAAATAATAATAATCATTGGGGCGCCTGGGTGGCACAGTCGGTTAAGCGTCCGACTTCAGCCAGGTCACGATCTCGCGGTCCGGGAGTTCGAGCCCCGCATCAGGCTCTGGGCTGATGGCTCAGAGCCTGGAGTCTGTTTCCGATTCTGTGTCTCCCTCTCTCTCTGCCCCTCCCCCGTTCATGCTCTATCTCTCTCTGTCCCAAAAATAAATAAACGTTGAAAAAAAAAATTAAAAAAAAATAATAATAATAATCATAATAATAATTAGCCAACGCTTATCCTTGTCCATCCATAAACCTAGGGTGTCACCCATTCTCCTCTCAGGCACACTCTACAACTGTTTCTTTGACCTTTGAGCCCATCAAAGATGTAGGAGTCCACGAAGAGACACCTGTACAATTCCCTGCCATAAAGGGCACCCCAGATCTTGATGAAACAGAAACAGTCCAGAAGAAACCCACCTTCTACAACTTGGAGTTCAGAGCAAGGTAACTAGGGCTGTTGGCCCCACTCAGAGGCCTCGTGGCTCTGCCTGCTCACGGACATGCAGTGTAATCAAATCACTGGCTGCACATAAGCAAAAGCCCTCCACACCCTTGGTAATTGCAACTCGATGATTAAAAGGCCATAAAAGGAGCCCTGCCTGGTATCATAAAGTTATATTTTATGTAAAGAATCTGCACATGCTGCTGACTGGTCTTTTATTATATCCATTTCAGTAAACAATCTCTCCTTCCCAGTTCCCCCCAGAGACACGCTTTACCTTTAGGCAAAGGTGTCTCTTTGCTAAGCCGTTAGTGCAGTGGCAGTGAGAAAGTGAAAGCTTCTCAGAAACTGGCCCTGGCTTCACCCCATCCACAGAAGGGGCCCTACACCTTGGATGCCACCTACTTACCAATAGGTGAAGGGCCCAGACTCAAAAATATCACCTTCTCTGGGTATTCCGTGGCCCAAATTTCACCACCAAGTTTAGTCCTCTGGGTTCAACAACCCTTTATTAAAATGCAAACACAGGGGCGCCTGGGTGGCGCAGTCGGTTAAGCGTCCGACTTCAGCCAGGTCAGGATCTCGCGTCCGACTTCAGCCAGGTCACGATCTCGCGGTCCGTGAGTTTGAGCCCCGCGTCAGGCTCTGGGCTGATGGCTCGGAGCCTGGAGCCTGGTTCCCATTCTGTGTCTCCCTCTCTCTCTGCCCCTCCCCCGTTCATGCTCTGTCTCTCTCTGTCCCAAAAATAAATAAACGTTGAAAAAAAAAAAATTTAAAAAAAAAAAAAAAATGCAAACACAGCTGAGGGATAACACTTCCAGCTGCTGAGGTCACTAACTTCTTACTAGGAACGATTTAATGATATGATTTTCCCCCAACAAAAGAAGAAGAAGGCTACTAAACAAAGCCAAGAGGGGGAAAGGATGTAAAAGGAAGCAAGAAAGGCTCTGGAGGAGGCAGAATCAACCTAGAGGAGCCAAGTCTGATTTTAATTAGAATTAACTCATCCAGGGTTTCGGTACCCACCCCACCACCACCCCCTCCCCGCCCCCCACAAACACACAACTCCCAAGCGAGGGAGGTGGGCGGATTTGGGTGCCCACAGCAAGTGGGGCAGGCTCATAAACTGTAGCTAGAAGTTTAAAATCAGTGTGACCCTTCTAGAAAGTAACATTTCTCAGCCGTTGCCCCTGCATTTCCATTTCTTGGATTCCAGACTAAGGAAATAACTAATAATGCTAAAGAAAAAAAAAAACCTTTACACAAGTATTTCTCACATATTTATTCCTAATATGGTGAACCCTCAGTTAAGTGGCTTGTGGACTGGCTCTGATTACATCCTGGTTACAGAAAAAACTACAGACTCCACATTGGCCAGAGAAGGCTCGGGGCCCAGTTTTAACTAACGTGAATTTATGACTGACTCAATTTAATGTGGTAGGGAGGGGCAGGGAATAGCAGTCTGAACGTCAAAACATCAGGGAGAAAGGTTAAGTATGGTTATGTAAGATAATGGGTGATTTTGATTTCTTCCGCTTTTCTGTGTTTTATAAAGTGTCTACTACATACATATGTTAATGTTATAATAAAATCTTTATTTTGATAAGTAACATTTATTAAGTCCTTTACACAAGCATTTAATTTGTGACATGGATGCCATTATCATCTCCATTTTACAGATGATAAAATCGAGCCAGGGAGCTGGTAAGTGACTTCCTCAAGATGATATAGCCCGTAAGTGGTGGCCATGATTTGAACCCAGGCACTTTGGTGCCACAGCCTCTGTTTTAAACCACCACTGTACTCTACTGTCTCTGTGATCTTTATCAACAGCAACAAAACACTGCCTATGCGATGATGTTAAAGGAAAAAAATCCAGACATATATTTTCCATACTTCCCAGAGAAGGCAAACTATTTTTTTATGGTACTGACACCTCAATATTCATGTTTTGATATAACTATAATTGGCTTTTTCCTCTTCTTTCTGTGTGCTTTTCTCAAGTGTTCTTTAATGAACTCTAGATTTTTAAATTTTAAAAATCACTCAATTTGATTTTTTTTTTAAATGACTGAGGAGCAGAAGAAACCACCAAGTTGGATGTTGCTGTTTGGTAGGGAAAGAAGATGTTTTATGGTGAACAGACAGTTGTCACATTCTGCCTTTTCATATTATCCACAAAATGACAAAATCGCAGCAAAACCCTTCACTTCCCAGAAAGAGAAACCATTTTTTTCATGGTCTTGACACTACATCTTAAAACCTCCTGGAAAGGGTTGAACAATAGCGATCGAGGAGGAGGCCTGGCTAAGTTCCTGGTTTCCAGCCACTCCATCCAACATCGTTTAACCTCCTCATTCCCTTCCAGCCTAACACGCCATGGTTTTTCTCTTGAAAGAGGAAGAGTCCACGCAAATATTTCCCTCATTCAGCCAAGAAAGCTAGTTCTGTTTTATTTCAGCAGCTACCCATAGGCTGTTTCTGGATTCGATATTTATAAACGCAAAGTCCTCTCAAACAGTTTTATCAGCTTCATTAATAACAGTCATCGGGGCGCCTGGGTGGCGCAGTCGGTTAAGCATCCGACTTCAGCCAGGTCACGATCCCGCGGTCCGGGAGTTCGAGCCCCGCGTCAGGCTCTGGGCTGATGGCTCAGAGCCTGGAGCCTGTTTCCGATTCTGTGTCTCCCTCTCTCTCTGCCCCTCCCCCGTTCATGCTCTGTCTCTCTCTGTCCCAAAAATAAATAAACGTTGAAAAAAAAAATTTAAAAAAAAATAAATAACAGTCATCAAACAGAATGTCGTGGGGACTGATTCTATAAAAACTCTTCAACAAGATTCTGAGAACTTCTGTGTTAGTGAACACGCGGAAGTGCTGGGGGCGGGGGTCGCTACCTGGCTCCTACCCCCCACCCAACCCCGGTACCTATGCTCTCTTCAACCTGGCTGTTTCCGTGTTGAAACAAACTTTATAATAAACTGGTAAGCATAAGTAAAGTGTTTTCCTGAGTTCCGTGTATCATTTTAGTGAACTGTCAAAACTTAAGGAGTGGGGATCATGGGAGCCCCCAAACTTGTAGTCAGCCAGGCAGAAGTGTGGGTCCCCTGGGACCCCCATTTGCAGCTGACATCTGAGGTGGGGGCAGTCTTATGTGGCTGAGCCCTTAACCTGTTGGGTCTGATTTAATTCTGGGAATTAACGTCAGAATTGAATTTTTGGACACCCACTTGGTGTCAGAGAACTGATTGGTGTTGGAAAAACCATATATTTGGTGCTAGAAGTGGTGTCAGAAAACATTACACAGGAACCAATAAGAAGGTCTGACATTGACCTAAATCAAGTCTATAGCAACAACCAAAACAACCAGACAATCGAAGGAAGCAACGGTCACACAATCTTAACCAGAAAGCAAACAGAAAAGAAAGGCCAGGCCTGACCTGGCCTTTTATGACAGTCATTGGATCAGATCAGAAAAGAAACAGATAATTTCTGTCAACCAAATAACTAAGAAGCATAAATCTTACATGATTTCATACATAGTCTCTTGAAAAGGTACCCTGAAACTGGTGAGGTTAAGAAATAAGAATTAACTCTCTCTCTCTCTCTCTCTCTCTCTAAAATAAATAAAATGACAAAAAAAAAAAATTTTAAGGGGCACTTGGGGGGCTCAGTTGGTTGAGCACCTGACTCTTGATTTTGGCTCAGGTCATGATCCCAGGGTCATGGGATCAAGCCCTGAGTGGAGCCTGCTTAAGATTTTCTCTCTCTCTCTCTCTCTCTCTCTCTCTCTCTCTCTCTCTTTCTCTCTCTCTCTCCCCCACTCTTTCTCTCCCCTCTGCCCCTCCCCCAACATGTGCACACTCTCTCTCTCTCTAAAATAAATATTTTTTTAATTAAAAAAAAGAAGTAAGAATTAACTACCAATGATACAGAAGAATACAGCCACTTTATCTCTACATTCTTAAGAGGTGAAACACACACTTTTAAAAAATAAATAAGGCAAATTTAACTTTCATTTAACATGTGCATGCAATAGATTTTATAATTAAATAATTTCATTATTTGAAGTTAGATAAACAGTCTTCAGTGAATCCTAAATCGAGTGCCTCCTTTAAGGGATCAAAATAAATGCTTTGCTGTATCTGTAGCCTAACTAGCAAAGTAAAATCCCTGCTGACTGAAAGGAGAAGTTGGTCTCCTCCGCATCTCCTACTTACATCCCTGACTGCGGGCTCTGGGCCGAGGTCCAGACAAGTCTTTGGGCCTCCATGCCTTCCCACTGCTGGCCCTTCTTGCACAGGCAGTGCAGATCGCCTGTGTCAAAATCTCCTTAATCTCATGGCACATGACATGACACTCACTGGGTGTCAGGACACCTGGCTGAGTTCAAACAGAGCGGGCCTCTAAGTAAGGATTATTCAGAGCATTCTTAATGAAAGATCCATGGGGCCAGCAAGACTTGTACTTAACCTTTCAGCTACTTTTGCACTTGAGGAAACAGTGGGTCTTTGTATGGTTCACAATTATTTTACCTCAAGCCGACATCAGGCAGGGCCCTCCTTGCGTCGGGTTTCAACAACCACAAAGCCAACCTTCAACTTGTCGGCTTTGTAGAACACTTCCAAAATCAAAGCAAAAAATAGATAACGAACAGCCTCCAGCTCTGGTCACCCACTCTGTTCCTCCCACCCTACCTCTCGGCCTCCAGCTTCCCTGGGCCAAACTTACTCCGAGCTGTTATGTCCTGATGGTCTGAATCCCTGTGGGTCCCAGTCTCCGAGACACAAGTGAGCCTTGTCCACGCAGCACAGGTGGGGCTTTCCCCTAGTGCCCAGGTGGTAGGACTCCTGGAAGGTTCCTCCTCTCCCATCTGCTCCTCCCCCTTGGGCTCTCTAGGCTTATTTACTTAAGTCAGCCCTTAGGCTATCTATCACCAGTTACAGCTCTCAACCAATTACTCCCAGAAGACAGGATTTGATAGGAAGAAGTGGGGAGAAACTGTCATAATAATAATAATAGCTAACATTTACTGAGTATTTACTGGTTGTACTTTACTGACACCGGCTCAGAGACTCCTTAAAATAACTTTATAAAAGAGATGTTAGTATCCCCATTTTACAGATAAGAACATTGAGGTTTAGTATAAGGTTAGAGAACTTACCTAAGGTTATAGCACTAATTTAAGCAGCAGGGTTTAATTCAAACTAACTCTTCAGTTGGGTGTTCTCACAGTTTTAGACCTAAGAGATAGTTGAGGGAACATGCCTCACAGCTGAATTCTATTTATGTTCAAATTTAAAGTAACTTCTGCCCCATGGAGAGGGGTGGGAAGGAATCTACAAACTGAAAAGTAAAAAAAATTACATTTCTTGGAGAGGGGTGAGATACAACAATAATACTGATATAATTTTTAAAGACCCCTTATCTTTTATAAATACATAATGAAATTCTTACAATTGAAATGATTTGGAATTTGCTTAAGGCGGAGTGGGTAGGAGCTTAGAAGACACAAGATTGGCCATGCGTTGATAATAATTTGAAGCCAACTACGGATATATGAGGGCATTCCCCATGGTAGTGTATTTTTGTACATATTGAAAAGCTTCCACAATAAAAAATGGGCACCTGGGTATCTCAGTCAGTTGACTGTCTGACTCTTGGTTTCAGGTTAGGTTGTGATCTCATGGTTCATGAGTTGGAGCCCCACATCAGGCTCTAACCTGACAGCACAGAGCCTGCTTGGGATTCTCCCTCTCCCTCTCTCAGTCTGTCTCTCTCTCTCAAAATAAATAAATAAACTTAAAAAAAAAAAAAAAGAAGAAGAAGCAGCAAAAAACAAAAATTAAAAACCAGTGTGTCAGGGGCGCCTGGGTGGCTCAGTCCATTGAGCGTCCGGCTTCGGCTCAGGTCATGATCTCGCAGTTTGTGAGTTCGAGGCCCCCCGTCGGGCTCTGTGCTGACAGCTCAGAGCCTGGAGCCTGCTTCGGATTCTATGTCTCCTCCTCTCTCTTCCCCTCCCATGCTCATGCTCTGTCTCTCTCTGTCTCTTAATAATAAATAAATGTTTATAAAAAATAAAAAAATAAAAACACTGGTGTGTCAGAGTGGGCAGTGACTTTGCTCTTTAGTTACTGAAATGGTAAGTTGTGGGCATATTTCAAGTAATAGCAAGATAACAGAAATACAGGTAATAGCAACATAATTATAATCATACTTCCCTCCCACGTGCACAGAGCTGTACAATTCACAGGGCCCACACCGGAACCTGCATGGGAGGTATGGATACCACTTTACAAATGGGCAAACTGAGGATCACAGAGGCAAGGTGATCCTCCAAAACTCACACAATGAGTCCGCATCAGGGCTGGAGCCATGATGAATACTTTATGTGAATAACAACTTTTTCTGAATATCCCCTGGGGTAGCAAGGCAGGCATTAGCCAGACCTCACAGTTCAGAGGAGAAGAGGGAACTTCTCCAGGCTCCAGATCCCGGGACAGCCTCTGTGCTGGGTTGGGTAGGGCAGGGCAGAAGAATCCTGCAACCCCAAATGGCCACACATACCATCTCCCAGAGGGGCAGGACTCCAGTCCTGGTTTTATGGCCATCGAAGCCTATACAATTTAGGGACTGAAGTTACAAATACAAAATTAGATATGATAGTTAATGTTAACTTTGAATGAGAGAATAAATCACAATAAATGTCTGGATTCTTGGTGACTCAGGACTCTTTCTTCTGATCTGTCTTTTTTTTTTTTAATTTTTTTTTCAACGTTTATTTATTTTTGGGACAGAGAGAGACAGAGCATGAACAGGGAAGGGGCAGAGAGAGAGGGAGACACAGAATGTGAAACAGGCTCCAGGCTCTGAGCCATCAGCCCAGAGCCCGACGCGGGGCTCGAACTCACGGACCGCGAGATCGTGACCTGGCTGAAGTCGGACGCTTAACCGACTGCGCCACCCAGGTGCCCCCTGATCTGTCTTTGAGGCAATTTATCAGAAATACAAGCATAGAAATAATTCCTGGTTACAGCCTGGCTACCCCTCCCCTCCTGGAACCCCCGCTCTGCATGCAGGTGGACCTATACAAGAGATGGCCCCTGAAGCTTGAACTCCATTTGCTTCTGGGCAAATCAACATCTAGTGCCTACAGCACTTCTTTAGGGCACACTGCCCACCCACCTGCCTGGGACTCACAACTTGCCAACCTTTCCTTTTACCAGTTCTGAGTTTTGCCAATCCCCCTCCCACCCCTTCCCAACACAACACGGCTTCTCTGAACAATCTGAAGCTACATCCGGATCCCTAATGTAAAACTGGTCCATCACTGCTCTACAGCACATTCCTAAGTGCCAGGCACTGTGCTGGGCACTGGAGGTGGACACATTATCCTCATTTCACAACTGAAAAAAGTTCTAGAAGATAGATTACATTCTCAAGGGCACACAGCCAATAAGTAAATTAAGTTAAATTAAATTAAATTAAATTACAAAATAAAATATAAAATAAAATAGAATAGAATCAGGATTCAACCAGAGAAGACGGAAAAGAGTAAGGAAGAGAACGAAAGCAAACATCATCATTTTCCCTATGACATGGAGAATACTCCTGGGAACTGGCTTACACAATTATGAAAGCAGACAAGTCCAAGATCTTCAGTCAGCAAGCTGGAGACCTAGGACAGCCAATGGTGCACTTTCTGTCCAAAGGTCAGCAGGCTCAAGACCCAGGAAGAGCTTATGTTTCAGTTCCAAGTATAGGCAGGAGAAAACTAACATTCCCGCTCAAGGCAATCAGGTAGGAAAGATTCTCTGTTAGTGGGAGGGTCAGCCTGTTGGTTCTATTCAGATCTTCACCTGATTGGATGAGGCTACCCACATTGGAAGGGCAATCTGCATAAAGATTCCTCAAGAAAACACCCTCATAGACACACAAGAGTGATGTCTGACCCTGTGGCCCAGGCAAGTTGACACATAAACTTACCTATCATACCCTCTGACTTAACCTATAAAACGGCAATCCAAATCTAGAAAAATCTTAGGAAAGAAATTGTTACTACGATTGGATTAGTACCACTTTTGGGTCTCAAGAAAATGCCAAACATTGTCTCATAAATACTGTGGTTCCTTAATATGATCTCATCTTAATCTGAAGGGCATTCAAGTAAATGATGCAGTCATATTTGTGGTACATATCAAAGGCACTGGATTAGACACTTCATGAAATCTTTCTGGAGGTGTTTTGAGTCCTACTGTATTAATAATGTTTTTAATTTTTTGTATTTTAGGATTGTTTGACATCTGGGGGACTTGCTAATCCTAGAGAGACTGCCCCTCCAGTGCTAGCTAACTCCTTAAGACAGTAAATAACTTGTCTGGGAGCACCCCTCTATTATGTAAACCAACCCATGGGGAGCCCATACTCCCAACCACCTCCCCCACCTGGCTGTACACTTCCGAAAGCAGTATCCTTCTGCCCTAATTATTCTACCACCAGACATCAGGCAACTGGGGTAGCCCCTATACCCCAAAGCCCACTAAAATTTATTCAAATTAGCCAACCCCAAACCTGGTCATCTCGTTCCCCCTGCCTCACAAAAACTACGATATAGGTTTGTGGGGCCTTGGGTGGCTCAGTCGGTTATGCATCGGACTTTGGCTCAGGTCATGATCCCCTGGTTCAAAAGTTTGAGCCCCACATTGGCTGCCTGCTTCAGATGCTCTGTCCCCATCGCTCTCTGCCCCTCCCCTGCATGCACACATGCACTCTCTTTCTCTCCCTTTCACAAATAAACATTTTTAAAAAATAAAGTGCTTTTTAAAAATAAAAAATAAAAAACTATTTTAAAAATAAAAAAATAATAAATAATAAAAAATATAGATTTTGCCCATGCTTTCCCCTCAATTTTCCTGCCTACTGACCCAACAGGTGCTTCCCCGTGTGGCCCAGTGGGGGGTATCTTGCTCCTGTTCCCGGGGAACTCTGAGGAACAATTTCTTCCTTCATAGCGGTCATCTCCTGATGTGTTGGAAGATTTTATATGTGTAACAAATTTTTTTTCTCTGCTCCTCCTTACATATCCGTTGAACTGTCAGGTGGCAGGCATTTAACTGTCAGGTGGCACGTGGCAGGGAGGGAGACAGGGAGGGAGAGAAGAATTTTTTTTTAATTTTTTTTAACGTTTATTTATTTTTGAGACAGAGAGAGACAGAGCATGAATGGGGGAGGGTCAGAGAGAGGGAGACACAGAATCTGAAACAGGCTCCAGGCTCTGAGCTGTCAGCACAGAGCCTGACGCGGGGCTCGAACTCACGGACCGCGAAATCATGACCTGAGCCGAAGTCGGCCGCTTAACCGACTGAGCCACCCAGGCTCCCCTAAAAAGCAATTTAATTACATATTACTGTGGAATGTTATAATTATGTGGGTGATTGGGTCAAATTTTTACAAGTAAATAACATAGCTACAGTATAATTTTTTAATGCAATAATTACTCCAGAAGAATAGAGCACTGGACTTTCCTTTCCTTTGTCATATATTTATCACCTGCTCTACCAAAATGAGCGATCTTCTCCACCAAGGAAAGTCTTCCCATCCTTTTTGTCCTTTTACTCTTGATAGAGGGTAAGTGTCATTAGCCAGAGTTGCTCAGAAAGGGGTTTAAGGAACAAGTTTTCTACAGGATAGAAATACATGTGCACATTCATACCTATACTAAATTTGTCTCAATCATGCAGTGGCTAAATTTGCAGAGCCAAAAATCAGGAAACATAATCTAAGCTACCTTTTTATTTACAGATTTATTTCCCGCACAACAGGTCTGCAAATTAAATTATATTTAGCTGTGCTAAATGTGTAAGTATATCTTTATGGAAAGAGTGGAGTTACATGAAATCTATATGATGCTAAGACTGTTTCCACAAGTGCTTATTGAGAATCTACTACACACCAGGACCTGTGCTGCTGGACAGACACCTCCCCACCCCAGTCCTGGTCCTGGTCCCAGTCTATTAGCTTCAGGTGCTAAGGGCAGAACAGCACAGCTTTGCCACCTAATTATAATGTAGGCCAAGAATAAGGGTGAGCCAAATTCCAGGGGAAAGTTTTTTCTTTTGATATGATATGGTCTAATTTAAATATTAGAATGTTAAAAATAAGCCATGAAAAAGCTAGAAGAAATTTTTTTTAAGTTTATCTATTTATCTTGAGAGAGAGTGAACACGGGAGGGACGGAGAGAGAGAGAGTGGGAGAGAGAGTCCCAAGCAGGTTCCATGCTTTCAGAGTAGAGCCCTACACGGGGCTCAAACCCATGAACTGTGAGACCATGACCTGAGCCGAAATCAGGAGGTGGATGCTTAACCGACTGAGCCGCCCAGGCACCCCAAGCTAGAAGAAATTTTAAGTGGACCATTGGCATCATTGCTAAGTAATATTTTTTAAAAAAATCTTTCTTAGTGTACCACAATTACCACCATGCTGGGTAAGATTCAGAAAGAAGTAAGGAGCACAGTAGAGAAAAAAAAAAAAAAAATCATCTTAGAGACCACCTAGAGCACCAGGAACAGACAATTAGTAGAAATATAAACATTAAAGGCTCTGATGGTGAGGGCTTAGAATGAAGTGAGGAACATATTACTGAACACTGGAGAAAAAGGATCCTTGTTACAGAGGGGCAGAAAGCTTAAGATAATTCTGTCCTACAGTTATGTGAGAAGGAGAATTTGTAAGAGATAAAATTGAACATTTAGCTGAGGAAATTCCCAAGCAAAGTGTTGAAGGTGCAGCCAGATTTCTTCTTGCTCCTTTAGGAAAATGTAAAACAAAAGAGATAAACTAAAGGAAGAATTGTTCAGCAAAAATGAACTAGGACTACTTACTGGCAACCACACACTATATTTGGTGACAAATCAAGGATGGCCCAGTGGGTGGAGCCTAGAGCCGCAGAGGATTATTCCCAGGCCTTGAAACCGAATGTAATTTGTCCGACTGGATTTTATTTTTATTTTTCTAATGTTTATTTTATTTTTGAGACAGAGAGAGAGAGAGAGAGAGAGAGAGAGAGAGAGAGAGAGACAAAGTGCGAATGGGGGAGGGGCAGGGAGAGGGAGACACTGGATACGAAGCAGGCTCCAGGCTCTGAGCTGTCAGCACAGAACCCGACATAGGGCTCAAACTCGAACTGTGAGATCATGGCCTGAGCTGAAGTCGAACACCCAACCAATTGAGCCTCCCAGGAGCCCCTGTCCAACTGGATTTCTAAAATTTCTTGGGACCAGTGACTCCTTTCTTTCCTTCCACTTTTTCCCTTTTTCAAGCAGAACCTTTATCCTATGCCTATATAACTTTTATCCTACGCCTACCCCACCGCTGTATTTTGGGAGCAGATAACTTGTTTCTTTAGTTTCATAGGTGCACAGATGAACAGGAATTGAACCCTAGGATGGATCATCCCTAGAGCCTCGCTCACACGTAATTTAGATTATTCAGTAGATGAAATTGAGACTTTGGAGCTAATGAGACTCAAATTGGATTTTGTGCCGTAGTTAATACTCTAATAGGGGACCTATTTAGGGACCTTGGAGGGAATATATTTTGTATATGGGATAAGTCTGAATTTTGGGGAGCCAGAGTATGAACTGCGGCAGGCAGAATAACCACCGCCCCCCCCCCAAAGATTCCCTGGAATCTATGAATATGTTACATTGCAGGCAAAGGGGACTTTGCAGATGCGATTAACGTAAGGACATTGAGATGGGGAAAGTGGTCTGCATTGTTATACAGGTGGGCCCATGTATGAATAGGATGGATCCTCAAGAGTGAAGAACGTTTCCTAGCTGTGGCCAGAGGGCAGGCATGACTCTTGGAAGAAAGGTCAGAGAGATACAAAGTTGCTGGCTCTGAAGATGGAAGAAGGGGTTCATGAACCAAAGATGTGGGCAGCATCTAGAAGCTGGAAAAGAAAAACAAAACAGAGCAAAACAGATTCTCCCTTGGAGCTTCCAAAACGAATGTGGCCCTGCTGGCACTTAGATTTATGGTGAGACCCATGTTGGACTTCTGGACTACAGTACTGTAGGAACAGAAATTTGTATTGTTTAAACCACCAAGTCCATGGGAATCTGTTATAGCAGCAATAGGAAACTAATGCATCCTCTTACTTAATCATCACAACCATCTCAAGAGGAAGGTGTTGTTATTCCCATTTATAGATGCTGAAAATGAGGTTCAGAGAAGTTTAAGTAACATTCTAGTTAAATCCAAGAACTTGAATATAAACCTAGATTTTTGGAAGTCAATCCTAACACTCCTTCCACTAACCCAGAGATGGTGGACGTGTAGAAAATAAAGGTACCAAATTTTTTGGCAACTGTTCCTACGGAGGTGGCCAGAGAGTTCAGTGCTACCCTCTTGGTAGACTACAGAGGTTTTCTGCCTGCTACCACCAACTATCCTGACCATCCCAGAGGATGACAGGAATGGTCCAGTGGGGATAGATAAGACCAGAGTCTAGCACCAGAGTCCAAAACCACCAGGAGGTTTCAATCTCTCTGGGAAAAAAGATGCATCAAAATGCCAACAAATGACTGAGTGACCACAAGAAAGTTCCGAGAAGGGCAAGGAAGGCAACATGACTTACAGAATCGACTTGGGCTGAAGGGACTAGAGCAGCTAGGACCTGGGCTGGACGTTGAGCAGGGCATTTCAGGAGGGTATAATAATAAGGGGACAAAGGAATACCATGTACTCCATTCCCCTGGAAAGTAAGCCCTGTCAGTACAAACACCTCATATAACATGCTCATTGTTTTAGTCCCAGCACCTAGCACAGCACCTGCCACAATGAAGGATCTCAGTAATTGCCTTAGTCCTTCCAGGCTACTATGAAATACCAGAGAAATAGAAATAGAAATTTATTTCTCACGGTTCTGGAGGCTGGGAAGTCCAAGATCAAGGCACCAGCATGGTGCCTTTTTCCCATGTCCTCACATGTTAGAAGAGGCTCTAGATCTCTTTGGACCCTCTTTGATAAGGCAATAATCCCATTCGTGAAGGCTAATGACTTAATCACCTCCCAACGACCCCACCAACTAATACCACCACTTTTGGGGGCCAGGATTTCAACAGATAAGTTTTGGAGGGAACACAGACATTCAGACCACAGCAGTAATATTTGCTTTAAAAAATGAATTAAGAGATGAGCAGATTTATTCAATACCCTTATATGCCAGATGCACACACAATGAATGAAGGTGAGACAATTCATTCCAAAAAAAATTTACTGAGTGTGGAAGAAAACGCAAATTTCTAGCCTGTATCCCTTCCCAAGCTAGTAAGAGAATGGCGTGCACACTTCTAACTACCCTTAACTTTAGTGACTACAGTGCAATGTAATCAGTACAAGCCAAACACCTTAGGTATTTTGATGAAAGAGTAATCAATGAAAGTTTGTGGGACAGAAAGAATCTGAGCAGGAGGCAAAAGACTGGCAACATTTTGACAAGTGGAAACACTACAGGAGGGTGCACCAAGAGGAGGGAATAGCAGAAGTAAATGAATCAATGATATGGTGACTTCCCTGCACACCTCACTCCAACCTTCTCTGCCCTGCTCAGAGACCTGAGAGCTGACCTGTGAGGCATCAACTCGCCTCTCTTGTCTTCTAACTTCCACTTGGGTGTATTGCTCAGCCAAAAGCCTTGACTTCCTGTGGGGTGGCCCTCAGCTACAGCTCTTTCTCAGGGTTCTGGTAATCACGTCCTCTCTTTGCTTTTTTCAGGCCTCAAATCAATACGATTGCTTCACCTTCTCGTTGGTTTCTGTTAACCTTGCCCACACCTTTACAAATAGTTATTTTATTAAATCCTTCTTAATAACATGTTTGAGTGTGCCAACTGTTTCCCAGAGACGCTGGCTGATAAGGTGGAAAGGCCCAGAATGTGTTTGGGCGATGGAAGGCCAACCAGATTTGGCTGCTGTTCAGAGGAGTAGAAAAGTAGACAAGAAAAAAATATCACAGCCTGATTCTAAAGCGCCACACTGATGGGGTGCCTGGGTGGCTCAGTCGGTTGGACGTCCGACTTGGGCTCAGATCATGATCTCACAGTCTGTGAGTTCGAGCCCTGTGTCGGGCTCTTGTGCTGAGCGCTCGGAGCCTGGGGCCTGCTTCGGATTCTGTGTGTCTGTGTCTCTCTCTCTGCCCTTCCCCTGCTCATGCTCTGTCTCTCTCTGTCTCAAAAATAAATAAAAACATTAAAAAATAATAATAATAAGATAAAATAAAGGGCCGCACTGAGGCTTTCTACTGAAAATCCATTTTGAGAAATGGGGAACTGCGGGAAGTTATGAGAAAATGAATCTGGTGTCAGGGAGCAAATTAAATAGGAGGAGCGTCAAACCAGTTCTGGAAGTCATTTTGGAGACTAGTGCAGTGGTCTACGTGTGAATGACAAGGGCCTGGTTAGGGGCGGGCATTAGAAATGCAAATAAAGAATCAGATAAGAACAAGGTAGAGGAAAAGGAATGATTGAATGAGAGGTGGGAAGGGCACCCTGGGCGGGAAAAAAAAGGCAAAGTTGACATTCGAGTGGCAGAAGAAAGAATTCTATGAAACAGGAAACATGGAGGGCAAGGTAAGAGCCTGTTTGGGGTAGTTTCAGGGAGTTAGGTTTGAGGTTTGGCAAGCAGAATCACCTAGAATGAGCATCATATAACTGTGAACAAGGAAGAGGGCAGACTACAGCAGATAGATGTCCACTGGGAAGAGAGAAATAAGATTGGATAAGCATACATGACTGAAGTTTCGGCTGGGAGCTTAACCCCGGACAGTTGCAATCCCATCTAGGGGTCACAGAGCAGCAATGTGCAGGTGAAATGCAGACCAGAGATGTGTTTGGGTTGACTCACAGAGTTTTCTCAAATTTTGAATTAATGCCAACAGTAAAATTTTTGGTTATCACACTGAAACAAACCTCCAGATTTTTGGCCTTACATCACTGGGCCCACATTCTCACATGTCAACCCTTAGCTGGAGCTGAGCAGTCATTGCTCATCTATACTCCACACACAAGGTTACAGTTCTCCCCAGCCCCACCTGGTCTATGTTACTCATTTGTGTCACCTGCTCCGCCTTGGGGTGCATTTGAACTCATGGTCCCTGCTAATGGCCGTTCTCGATGCAACTGATGTCTTGGAAGATCCCCAGGGGGAAGTACAGAGGATAAATTGAAGCAAGTCCGTTGAGTTCAGCATTTCTGCGTGTTTACTATGTGCCAAGCATTGAGCTAGATGCTGGGGAGACGGCAACGATAAAAGAGTGGTCTGTTTTAACAGGAGAGACCAGGAGCATAAGGATCCCCTAAGTGGTTGTTTCGGAAACTCAGGTGGGGTGGGGGGTGTGGTGCTTGGAAAAGAAGGTGACAACAGAGATGGAGGTGTGAATACACATGCCTACTGAATTTTTGTGACAAATTAGCCACAGGGGATAAAGAAGGAAGGAGGTGGACATGACCTTGCTCAGGTGGATACAATGAGAGAGGGTGTAAGTGACAGTGTTGGATTAGTCAAAGAGCGGTAAAGGTCCAAAGCAAGGTGGAAGAGAAGGAAACCACACCCCCTAAAAGTCCACTGAGCGCTGTTCTGCAAAGGCGTAATGCAGGTCGCGCCCTTCCTCTTGGCACACCTCTTCTTGAGTAATGGAGGTGCTGTCGCCGCCTGTGCGTGCAGGAACTGGATTACTTTATTGTTAACAAATGAACAAAATTAAGCAATCTTCATTTAGGCCTGCAGGACCATGTTGGAACTCTACAGAGTTGTACAATTAAGTATTTTAATATTTTAACGTTAAATATTAAGCTGTGGAGCAAGTGCTCTGGTAGTGGACCAGGAGCAAATCATCCAGAAAACAAATATCATGTACTGCTCCTGATGATTCAGGGGTTAGAGCCACAGTGGGGTTCTTTAGTTCCCTCTTTAGGAACAAAGCATAAGAAATGTCTTTGGGGGCGCCTGGGTGGCTCAGTCGGTTGAGCGTCCGGCTCTTGATTTCGGCTCAGGTCACAATCCCCCAGTGGAGAGATGGAGCCCTGTGTCACACTCTGTGCCAAGCATGGAACCTGCTTCAGATTCTCTCTCTCTCTCTCTCTCTCTCTCTCTCTCTCTCTCTCTCTCTCGATAAATAAACATTAAAAAATAAATAAATGTCTTTGAAGAGTTACTGAAAAAGAGTTACTAATGAGGACTTGGGCCCCCTTTGCTGCCGAAAAATGTCCTACAAGTTTCCCTAGGCTACGTGCATTTTACAATCAAGAAAACCTAATAAGGGGGGAGGAACTGACAATTTCACCAGCCTCATATTTGCTACGCAGAAAATAAAAATTCTATTTACAAAAGGAAAATTCTTACACTTGGGCTTCAGAAAAGGAAGAAATAAGTCAGTCAACTGGATTATTTCAACTGAAAGTAAAAAGTTTTGATTGAATTATATGGGGCGGGGGAGGGGGGTGCCTTGCTTTTCTGCTTGCATTAGCCAATGGGAGTGTGGCTCATGCTCTGGGGTATAAATAGTCATAATTTAGCTCTCCTTCAAGTCCATCACTCACAGTTGGCCTCTAGTCAAGTATATTGCAGGCTTCCTTTCAACATCTGCACATGCATGTGTGAGCCCATCCCCAGACTGTAGATGGGACACACTGGGGAGGAAGGCCTGATGAGGAATTAATTTGCTCCTAGTCACACAGCAGGGGGTCAGCTTAGGCGGAGTCTATTAAATGATCACCATAAAATTACTCATCAGCCTCAGGAGTGCTGAGATTCTGGCTCAGTCCCACATACACGGAATTTCATTACAAACAGGGATTGGCCAATTAATCTCTCATATTGTGCCTTGGAATCCAGGGTGTGAGGTCTTCACACAATGAGAAAAGACTCTTTAATTACAAGTTATATATCTGTTGTTTGAATGTGAGTGAAGGGATGACAAACTCAATCCTTTACTGGTTAGAACAGAATGAGGGGTAGGCTGGGTAACAGGTGTGCTGGGTTCCCTAAGCCCATGTCTGTCCTATGTCTGACCAATGGCACAGTTCCCCGTCCTGGTGAAGCTTTGTCTGAGGGCGTGTCAGGAGTCAGGGAGTTGGGAGACTGGGTCCACATTCCAGGCAGGGCCAGGCAGGGCTTGTCCTTAACCATTCTGGGCCACACTTTCTTCGGCAAAGGATAAAGGACTGGACTGGAAGCTTCAAAGGTCCCTTCCTTTTCCAAAATGCTGTGATCTTCTAAATGAGGGGGAAAGGGAAACGGAGGTTCACAAGCAAGTACTCAAATGGGAACACTTGCGGGGTGCCCGGGTGGCTCAGTTAAGCATCCGACTTGGGCTCAGGTCATGAAATCAGGCGCTTGTGAGTTTGAGTCCTGCATTGTGCTCTCTGTTGTCAGCGCAGAGCCCACTTCAGTCCTCTGTCTCCCTCTCTCTGCTCCTCCCTCTCTCTCTCTCTGTCCCTCCCCACTCCCTCTCAGAAAAAAAAAAAAAAAAAAAAGATATTTCAAATGGGAATACTTGTTGTACTAACTCCTTAGATTGATCAGTGCTGTAAATTATTGCAGCAGAGAATGACAAAGGTATTAACCAGGCCTGCCCTGGTGTCGCTTCCTCTTATAAGAACATCAGTCATATTGGATTAAGCCCTACCCTTATCATCTCTAATCTTAATTACCTTTTTAGGGGCCCTATCTCCAAACAGAGTCACATTCCAAGGCACTGGGGATTAACGCTTCGACACACGAATTTTGAGGGGACACAATTCAGTCCATAACACCAGTATTTGCCCTTCCCAAAGATACAGACATAGTTAGCTATAGTGTGTTCTAAATTTCTTCTTCCTTTCAAAGTTCTCTCCCCATCTTCCTGCCCCAATTTAGCACTTTTACAAAGTAAACCTCAGGGCTGGCTGGACCTACTTTTCTTCTTCCTGTTACCATCCACAATTATTGCTACATAGACTTTTAAGGCTGGGAATTAAGCAGCAACTAGTTTGCTTCCGGCCTAGTCTGGGCAGCTTCTAGCAACTTACCCCCTCTGCTGCTGTTTACCAAATCTTCAGGGTCACAGAGGAGGTACATAATGGGTGGTGGGCAGGGAAAGATAAGAAGCAAAGAGGAAAAAGAAATGTGTATCTATGCCCAGAAATGCCTCATCATGGGTCTGTCTCCGTTCCCTATTAGACATTTCCTGTGTTGCAACACATAGGATTAACAGGCCTAGACATAGGCAAGATGGAAGAGAAACTGCTCTGCAGAGGAATCCTGGTTTCCTATCAACATTCAATTTCATTTTCTCTGGTAGAACACCAGCCGCACAGACCCACACACACAACCTATCGTCCTGAATGATATCTCAAGCTTGCCAACTCCAGATATGTTTATATATTTGTTCAACCAGTAAAAGAAGAAGGAGGAGGAGGAGAAGCCCAAATTTTAGACATATCTCAAACCACCAGCTGTCTCCTTGATGAATTTTGGTTTTTTCAGATATAATCATAAGCAACCCTTTCCAACCCACTTATTCATTCAATAAATATTTACTGAGTACCTTCCATGTACCAGGACTGGTGATACCAATGGTGACGGCCATAAACTTGTAGTCCAGTGAGGAAGACACACAAGTTCTAACGAATGTAACCATTCACATCTCTGTGTCAGGTACAGTGCTGGGTACTCTAAACACGCGGGAAGACATGATTATCCCCACTGAGCAGTGAAGAATCTAAGGTGCAAAGAAGTTCAAAGCCAAGGTCATGCTGCTAGTCAATGGAAGTGTCAAGACCACAGCTATGTCACCTGACCTCGGGCACTGTCCTTCCCACTATCAGGGGGGTATCTTACCCTAAGGTGTGAACTTGAATGGGAAAAAAAAAAAATCACATCTCTACTTTCACCAATCTCTAACTGAAATTTAACATTTTTTTCAATTGTACGTGTTGGCAAAAACCACAGCAGCATTAGCAATACCTATGATTGTCGCCAAAAGAAACTGCAGATGTTCTCTTTTATTACAGGGGTTGCCTATATCTTGAAATACAGTTTATGCTCATTACTACTTCAAAATTATGGTAGCTGTCAGATCCCCAGAAGGGCGCTGGGGCCACCTGTCACTCCCGCCCCCCCTTCCCCCAAGTCCTCCTTCCCCACCCACTCTCCCAGCCAGTGCCACCTGCACTGCATAACTGGGAGGGGCAAAGGGGGAGGCAGGGCTGTGGACTGAGGCCAGATCTTTAATGCATTAGGGTATTTTTTTTTTATGTTCATTTTACGTTTGAGAGAGAGAGACAAAGAGACAGAGTGCGAGCAGGGGAGGGGCAGAGAAAGAGGGAGACATAGATCTTAAGCAGGCTCTAGGCTCTGAGCTGTCAGCATAGAGCCCCAGGCAGGGCTCGAACCCACAAACGACTGGAACCCACAAACCGTGAGATCATGACTTGAGCTGAAGTCAGACGCTCAACTGACTGAGCCTCCCAGGTGCCCCAATGCATTAGGTTTTCTTAAACGCACATATATTACTGCATTATAAATTATTTTTAATATTTTGACAAGAGCTTTGGAAATAGCTTTCTTTATAATGCTTGGCCTTTCAGGGGCGACTGGGTGGCTCAGTCAGTTAAGCATCTGACTCTTGATTTCAGCTCAGATAGTGATCTCACAATTTGTGAGTTCGAGCTCCTAGTCGGGGTCTGCACTGATGACGTGGAGCCTGCTTGGGATTCTGCCTCTCCTTCTCTCTGCCCCTCTCCAGATTGTGCTCTATCTCTCAAAATAAATAAATATTTTTTAAAAAAATTTTTTAACTTTTAAAAAGCATTTTTCTGCGAAGGCATCCTTAGTCTCCCCAGAACTGCCAAAGGGGTACATGGCACAAAGGTGGGTCAGAACCCTACATTACAGCAATGAGAAGCCGAGGCAGACGCAGAGGCTCTTCTCCCGATGTCTTTGAGCAAAAAGCTAGGCTGGGATTTTCCTAATTAAGAGAGATGAAGAGCAAATGCTAAGACGCCCGATTCCACCAAAGAACTTTTCTCTCCTTTCCACCAATTCCCGTTCGGCACGAGCCCTGAATGCTCTCTCCTCTGCTTGCTCCCGGCGAAGCTGATTCCTTGAGTCCCCCCTCTGTCCCACGCGCAGTGTCAGAGGGTAAATGGGTCCCCGCTGCGTTCAGAAGGGCTGTCAACCTCCGGTCCCCGAGGCTGAGCACTTATTGGTGTCCCGGGACGGTGCTAAGTGGCACATTCAACAAGTGAAAGGCGCCAGAAATTCCCACACACCAAACCCACGGATACCCCAGTTTTCAACCTCCCCTCGCAGGTTGGCCCCTCCGCGCCCCCGAAACCTGACGCTCCGGGAAGGAAGCGCGAGCACCACCCCCGAGCTCCAGACTAGGGCAGCGAGAGCGGCGGGGGTCGCGGGTGGGGAGAGGGTGTGAAGCGGGATGGGACGCACGGTGCCGGCTGCGTGGGCGGAGGTGGGCCCACAACCAGCCTCTGGGGTGACCCGTGTCCCCGCCCGGTCCCCCTCCCCTGGCCGAGGGCCCGAGATCGGCCGCGGGAGGCCTCTTACCCAGGGGCGAGCGGAGCTTCCGGCCACAGTGTCCGCGCAGCAAAAGCGGCGGATCCCTGCCCGGCCTGGGCGCAGCGGCTGGGGCCCCGCCCGCCCGCCTGCCCGGCCCCGGGGCGGACGCTGGAGGCGGGGAGAGCGGGGCTCCCCGCAAGAAAGGTCCGGAAAGGTCCTGCCGCTGCCCCGCCTGCCGCCGCAGCCTGAAGCCGAGGCCAAGTGCAGACTGGACCCCGGCTTTGAGCGCGCCCAGAGGACAGAGCCAGGAACGCGGGGTCCCGCGGGCCCAGAGCTCTGCCCGCGGGGCACGCTCGCCCCTACCCCCGGGGCGCTCTGGAAACTGGCCGGCGTCCTAGCGCGCGCCTGCGAAGGGCACTGGGGCCACCTGTCACTCCCGCCCCCCCCCCCCCCACCCCTTCCCTCAAGTCCTCCTTCCTCACCCACTCTCCCGGCCTGTGCCACCTGCACTGCGTAACTGGGAGGGGCAAAGGTGGAGGCAGGGCTGTGGACTGAAGCCAGGCACTTTGGGTGCGTGCTTCCCGCCCGGTTCCCAGGACGTCCCAGGAAAACAGCTACCCTAGCGCACACCTCACAGATAAGGCCACCGTGGCTCAGAGAAACCCAGCCGCTTGCTTTAGTAAACGCTGGTAAACGACCGAGCCGCGCTCTCACCTCAAGGCACAGGCTGGGGTCAGCTGGCTTCAGCCACTAGCCTTCAGGCCGTCTTCCATACTACCTTCATAACTGGAAATTTTCAGTTGGCTGCTCTTTCAAGGGGGTTGCAAAGTGTAGATGAGCGGTCCCCCACCAAATCAGATGGAGCGGCACCTTTTCATCATAAATATGGGGTGTCCCCAAGGCCTTACTGCAATTTGAAGCTAGAAGACGTTGAAAACTTCAAGACGCTGATGAATGAAAGAGAAGAAGACACAAATGGAAACATAGTCCATGCTCGTGGATTGAAAGGATTAATGTTAAAATGTCCATACTACCCAAAGCAATCTATAGGTTCGATACAACGTTTACAAAACTTCCAATGACGTTTTTTTTCCACAGAAATAAAACAAACAATCCTAAAATTTGTAGGGAACCACAAGACCCAGAATATTCAATGCAATCGAGACAAAAGAATAAAGTTGGAGGCATCACGCCTCCCCTAACACCCTTCCTTCTTCCAAGAAGATCAGTGACTGACTGTAACATCAGACAGCCAGGAAGGGGCTAAGAGGTTACTCACTCACTCATGCAGTCATTCTTTCATATGATGGATACTCCCCAGTCCCTGCCTGCGAGGTGTCAAGCAAGCCTTCTGCCTGCTCCCTGGTCATATGCTGTTGACAAAACAGACTTGGTTCCTCCCCACGTGGGGCTCGCTAAGTCGTCAAAAGTGCACTTGTGGAGATGGGGGTCTAGGAAAAGCATCATTAAAGGTGGGAAGAAGAAGGACTGGCACTGAGAGGAACTCAACCCAATTCGGGAACATTTAGGAGAAGGAAAAGCAAACTGACATGGCTCTGGGAAGACAGTGCAGGCTCCTGAGCAGGAAGGGCCAGCAACGGGAATGGGCGGGAATAGGGAATGGAACAGAGAAAGGGAGCCTCTGGAGAACAAGAAAGGGAAGGTGGGAAGGAAGGGCACGTAGAGAGGCCGGTCCTGCAAACAGGCAGCTGTAAACAGTACTCCCCGCTCAGCTCCCCAGCAAGCCCCACCCTCTCCCTTCCCGCTCTTCCCTGGGTGGAAGAGTAGCTAGAGAAAAGGCTCACTCCCTGGCCCCAGCACACCCTCCCTAGCTGAGACAGCAGCCCGGCCGAGGTGAAGGTGACGTCAACTTCTGAGGGCCTGCAGTGACACTTATAGGGGAACTGGGGCTGGGTTCCTCCCGGGTCCCCACTGCTAGGACAGAGCGGCACACACAGCAATCATCCAGCCAGACCGCCGGGCAGCCACAGACCCACAGCGGCAAATAGGGCATAATGATAGCGTCATGCTGAGTTTTTAAAAGCTGCCCCCACATCTCCCAAATGTGCTGTTTTCCTCAGAGCCATCCTCCCTGTCAAATAAGAACTAAAATTGCTATCAGGCTCCAGGAGAGCTAGAGATTCCTCATCGGTTACATAGAAGATGAAGTTTTTCAGACCAGAAGCACTTCACGCACTACAAAGGGCTCTATCTCAGTGGACATTCTTGGTAACAAGCAGGAGACCTCGTGTAGAAAAGGGATATTAAGGGCTCCCAGGGGAGCACCTCAATGGTTCAGTCGGTTAAACGTCCCAACTTCAGCTTAGGTCATGATCTTGTGGTTCGTGGGTTGGAGCCCTGCATCAGGCTCTGTGCTCACAGCTCAGAGGAGCCTGCTTCGGGCTCTGTGTCTCCCTCTCTCTCTGCCCCTCCCTGCACTTTGCCTCTCAAAAATAAATAAACATTAAAATTTTTTTAAAATAAAACAAAAAAGGCTCTCAGGGGGGTTCATAGAACTATCAGAATGATGAAGTAATAATGGCAGGAGAAGTGGACAGGAATCAAGACAGCTCTGCAGAATCAAAAAAAAAAAAAAAAAAAAAAAAAAAAAAAAAAAACCAGAAAACACAACACCATCTGGCACCACAAGAATGCTCCCAACTGCTTTCACAAATGACACAAATATAAAGGGAATGAGAATTCCAGTCCTCGGTGGGAGTGTCCACTGACCAAATCTATGTCAAAGGCCAGCATTGTAGCTATCAAAGCAGAGAGTGAGCACATCCGGCCCCTCTGAATTCCACAAGTATTCTTATGATGGGCGTTCCCCCCACCACCTCCCCACCACCACCCCACCCCGCCATGGGGAAAGGGGATGAATACTGGGCAGCAAAACAAACAAACAACCAAAAAAGCTGTTTACTATCGGCTCCACAAATATAAGATCTTATTAATATAGATGTCTTCTACATACATAAGCAAGGTGGTATGATAGTGGAAGCCCACATTCCTACAGCAACAAAGGGTTCTGCTGAATCCTGTGTTCGAATGCTGTGGTGTGAAGGTGTGGCTCAGGCAGGATCAGACTCTCCATCCACGGGAGCCTCCTAGGATGGAAAAATAATACTGGATCCGGAATGAAGTCTTTCTCAGAGACTTAGTCTCAGACTCAGTTTGGGGCAATTCTTTTTTGCCCAAACTTCCTTGTTTATAAAATAGAGATAAAACCTGCCCTCCTATCTCCAGGATACACAAGAAGAATAAACATTGTGTCTCTTAGGCCATGAATACTTAAGAGTGTGTGGGACTATGAGGACCCATATACTTTGGGTTTGTACACCACCAGTCTCAAAGAGAATGTATTAATATACCTCAGTTAACTGTATCAGTAAAATGGGTATGTTTTGTTTGTTTTTTTTTTTTTCAACTTTTTAAATTTATTTTTGGGACAGAGAGAGACAGAGCATGAACAGGGGAGGGGCAGAGAGAGAGGGAGACACAGAATCGGAAACAGGCCCCAGGCTCCGAGCCATCAGCCCAGAGCCTGACGCGGGGCTCGAACTCCCGGACCGCGAGATCGTGACCTGGCTGAAGTCGGACGCTTAACCGACTGCGCCACCCAGGCGCCCCAAAATGGGTATGTTTTAAAGCGCCTACCTCATGGTATCCTTACGAAAATTAAAAGAGTTAAAGTGATCGGTACCATACGTGGCATAGAATATGTATTCTGTAAGTGGTAATTACTAAAGTAACTATAGTATTATAGTTTTTCTTGTTGTTGCTATCCAGTGTTCAGGCAGGTGTTATACTGGGTACTGGAGAGAAAGAAGTTCAACGTGCCTGCCCGAAGACAAATGGAACGGTACAAACATTGCCCTGGTGCATGAATATTAAACCCAGTTTCTCAAAGATGGGAGGGATTTGAGACATGGAAAAGCTAACTGTTTGCTCTACAGGCAGATATACTGCACCCAAAATGCCCCTTAGACATAAAATTAAACCTGAGTGTGGGAGTGATACTCCCAAGAGACGAAGCAAAGGGGGGGAAGGCCCCCGTCCATCCTCAGGGGCACATACATGCAGTGAGTGTTCCTTCTGCCTCAAGAGCAAGAGCTGGTGAGTGAAAGGGGTTTCTATGGAGTTGACGGTTGGCTCCTTGTCAAAGATCCTTTTCTCCCCAAGCCTCCCCAAGCAGTGAGTCTCCTCATTCCCCATCTCAGTTCCTCTCACACTTTTTAAGTCATCATTACTTACTGCTCCCACGAATATAGTTATGTTTAATGTGACAAACTGTGTCTCTCCAAGAAAAATATAAACCCATTGAAGACAGGAACTGTGTCATCTTCTTGTGCCCAGGGCTTAGCACTATGTCTTTTATCTAATAAAAGTGTGTTGGGCTCAGCAGAATGGTCTCTAGGTAAGAGTAGAAGCACCAAAACAGTTCAAACAGGCTGCCTCAAAGGAGTCTTAAAAATCCAGTAAACTTATAACTCACAATGGATAAGCACCTGGAGGGCTAGGAATTTGATGAAAAGCTCAGGACTGGGGGGAGTATGGGAATCTAAGGTCTTCCTGATCCCTGGAGCAGGTAGCAATTCTCCTAGTTGTTCACTTACCACTTTTAATTTTTTTTTTCAACATTTATTTATTTTTGGGACAGAGAGAGACAGAGCATGAACGGGGGAGGGGCAGAGAGAGAGGGAGACACAGAATCGGAAACAGGCTCCAGGCTCTGAGCCATCAGCCCAGAGCCTGACGCGGGGCTCGAACTCACGGACCGCGAGATCGTGACCTGGCTGAAGTCGGACGCTTAACCGACTGCGCCACCCAGGCGCCCCTCACTTACCACTTTTTACACATGTTTTGAGTAACACAGGAACAGTCCATCTAGAAGGGAGCTCTAGGGGCTATGAAGTTGCAACAGGCATTTCCCTGGAGGACTGGGGGATTCCCATAGCTCCAGATGGAGCATGAAGAATGGATGAGCTTGGGCCTGGTTTGTGGTAACTCTGTTAAAGTTGGGCGATTGACACAACCCTGAAAGAGTGGCTGGGGACCTGAAGAGAGCAGTGAGTGAGTGAAAGCAAGCAGCCTCTTTCCAGCAGCCAATGACATTGGCCCTGGGACTACCAACATCCAAGATCCAAGGGGACCCCTGTTCAGAGTCTTTCTCTAGAAAATGCCACTTTTAGGCTTCCTTGTTTTCTCTCTCAACTATTCCCTACTTTTGTCCTTCTTTCTTACATGCATCCTCTCTCCTGTTACTGATATCTCCCTTTTCTATCTGGTATCTCTTTCTCCTGCAGGAGTTTTAACTTCTACTACAAACTCATGCCCAAAATACAGTCAGCCTTCTCTGAAAATGGGATAAAGAAAAGTTTAGCCTCTGTATAACCTGTGTTGCCCATTTGAAATCAGGTCATTTTGGGGGTGCCTGGGTGACTCAGTTGGTTAAGCATTTGACTTTGGCTCAGGTCACAATCTCGTGGTTTGTAGGTTTGAGCCCCACGTGGGGCTCTGTGCTGACAGCTCAGAGCCTGGAGCCTGCTTCAGATTCTGTGTCTCCTTCTCTCTGCCCCTACCCCGCTCACACTCTATCTCTCTCTGTCTCACAAAAAATGAATAAATATTGAAATCAGGTCATTTTGTGCATAAGCAGTATCATCCAGCTGAGACCCAAGAGATAGGGGGCCTAACTTGTTTTTATTGCTGGGAAGAAAATCCTCAAAGTCATGATGAAGGGTCTGTTACATACATATGTGATAGCATAGCAGGATTAAAAGGCTGCGTGAGTCTAGGCCTTGTGAGAAGCAGATACCAGTACAAAATTAAACATGCAAGGATTTTATTAGGAAATTTTTGGGAGAAAAAATGAGGAGGAAGCTGGAAAAGGTTGGGATAACCATCAGAGTACGATGTAAGTCTGACCCTAATAGAAGAAGAGAGGGAAGGAAGGTTGAATGGAAGCTTTCTAGACAGCTGTATAGTCTAAAGAAGTTTCAACAAAGCTATCAAGCTAAAGTCAGCCTGGGGGATACCTGTATCTCCTAGGCAAAGCCAGCTTAATGAGAATATGACCTGTAGTCACACAGGGCCCACACCTGGCTTAATGCTATGCTGCTGTTGTTTTAAAATTATTTTTTAATGTTTATTTATTTATTTTGAGGGTGGATGGGCAGAGAGAGAAGGAGAGAGAGAATCTCAAGCAGACTCTGCACTATCGGCACAGAGCCATACACAGGGCTCCATCCCATGAACCATGAGATCATGACCTGAGCAGAAATCAGGAGTCAAACACTTAACTGACTGAGCCACCCAGGTGCCCCGCCATCTTGAAATTCTTAACAAAATTTGAATAAGAGGCCCTGGGCTTGCTTTAATATCCCTGCTGAACTCAGTCATTGACTAGGAGCAGCCCATGGGAAGCATACTTTAGCAAAAATGTGGTGTTAGAATTCAGAGTGAAGTGGTTGGGGTCCTTGTTCAGTTATGCTCCCTATAGTTGGCGGGCTGTGAGGCCTGGTCTCCTGGCCCCACTGTGTACCTCCTGGGCCACACAGATCTACCTCTCCATAAAGGTGCAGAGAGCAGCTCTACCATGGGCCTCCTGACCTCCCTCCTCCTGTGAAACAATTCAGAAGGCCTTTACTGGATGAACTACAGACCCCCAAGATCATCACAATTGATCTCAAGGCCACAGTGAATACTCACCTTCTCCCTTCTCCACCATCCATTCTAAACCGCCTTCAGCCTCAGCTTCACCTTAGCAGGTCTTGGGCCTTCACTGGTGGTGTGACCAGACCTTATTCCTGAGGGGTTTGAACACTTGATAATCATACCTTCCCTTCTCAGGCT
Organism: Herpailurus yagouaroundi; assembly: GCF_014898765.1. Classification (NCBI taxonomy): domain Eukaryota; kingdom Metazoa; phylum Chordata; class Mammalia; order Carnivora; family Felidae; genus Herpailurus; species Herpailurus yagouaroundi. The sequence goes on along the minus strand of NW_024412415.1, from coordinate 11,862,395 downwards.
GGGTTGCTGCATGTGTCCTATTCACAGTTCTAATCGGGCAAGGGAGCATAGGAGGTGCCCACCTGAGTCCCACACACATTCCTCCTGGCCCCTGTTGTGTAAAAGTAGCTCCCCTCCTCCTGAGGATCAGGGTCAGTTATTCCTGCTAGTATAGCAACTCCTCTCTTGCCTGCTTGTCTCTGGACACAAAACTCCAAACTCAGCAGTCATAACTTCTTATTCAGTGGGACCTTCACTGTGCCTCTGGGAAGGGTGCTCCAACCATGAAGTACTTGGGACCAGGACCCATGCTCTGGGACCAGGAACCCCAATCATGCAGAGCCCAGAGTTTCAAGGAAAGGAAGCATAAATTCCCTGTGGGTCATTAGGTATGATGGTAAGTTACGCCATTCCTGCTTCCACCCCTTGGTTTTCAGACCCTTGTATCCTTCTTAGTGAGAACACAGTACCATGTGGAGGTCTCTAATTTAATAAATACACCATGTCCTGAAGGACATCAGTCCACCTTCTCAGAGTGCTTTCTCACAGATGGAGCTTCCGTTGGCTTTTAGAAGGCCATTCCAACAATCTGTAAGACCAGTTACTTCTGGGTGGTGCAGTACATGACACAGCCAGAGGATCTCATAGCTATGACCCTCTCCTACACGTCCTTCACTTGATGTAGATCTCCTGGTTCGATGCTCTGCTGAATGGGATTCCATACCTGTGGATGAGATACTTCTTAAGCCCCCAGAGACAAGTGTTGGCTGGGACTCTGTGGGCAGGGAAAATAGACAACATTCAATTTACAGTTTGCTTCAGGGTTATGTTAATTCTCCCATTTGCGGGGTGCCTGGGTGGCTCAGTCAATTAAGCATCCGGCTTGGGCTCATGTTATGATCTCCCGGATGGTGAGTTCAAGCCTCGCATCAGACTGTCTACTGTCAGCACAGATCCTGCTTCAGATCCCCTGTCCCCCTCTCTCTCTGCTCCACCCCTGCTCCCTCTCTCTCTCTCTCAAAAACAAACATTTTTTAAAAATCTCCCACTTCCTATCATTATACACTCTGAGAGCTCTGGGCTTCTTAGACATGTAAGAGAAGAGCACACTGACCCATTTCACTGGTGACATCCAGCTGACTGGACAGGTCGAGTAAGAGAGGCTAAAATGCTACAGGTCTCAGTAAGATGCATTCACTTCAGAGGATGGGAGAAAACTCTATGAAGAGTCAGGAACAGGCCATTTCAGTGACATTTTTAGAGTTCCAGAGGCCAGGGGTATTCTGGGACATCCCCTTCTGAGATAGAAAACAAACTGCTGCATCATACTATCCCGTCACAAAGAAGGAAGTACAGTGCCTCGTAGACCTCTTTGTGTGCTAGAGGCAACACTTTCCACCCCAGGGATATTTCTCTGGATCATATATTGGGTGGCACAGAAGGCTGCCGCTTTGAGTGGAGCTGAAGCAGGAAAGGGTGTTGCAAAAGGTTCAACCCAGTGCTGTCAGCCCTGCTAGCTACCCCATTGTGTTAGGGGTGTCAATGATGGGAAGAGATCTAGTGTGGCCCCTGGATGAGGCTGTGGCCCCAGTAGACCCATTGTAAACTGGACTTCATGCAGGACCTAATTTTTTACTTGGTCCTCATAGGCCCCCGTTCCAACAGGGGGGCCATGATGCCTCTTTAGGTCTCTATTTATCAGTATCAACTCAGAATCTTTTGTCCAACAGTCCTAGTGAACGTCACCCAAGTAAATGGCCATGGGTTCCTTTGAGGAAGGACTGGGGGAATTGTCACAGTCTGTACAAGCCAGAGTGCTGCAGGGTCCTTCCTCCAGACACCTCTTTAGTCAGTGGGCTCCAGATCTCAAAACTGACTCAAGTCTGGGAACTGAGCAAGAGATCATGACTTCTTCTTTTTTTTTTTTTTTTAATGTTTATTTATTTTTGAGAGAGACAGAACACAAGTAGGGAAGGGAGAGAGAGAGGAGACACAGAATCCGAAGCAGGCTTCAGACTCTGAGCCATCAGTACAGAGCTCGACACGGGACTTGAACCCATGATCTGTGAGATCATGACCTCAGCCAAAGTCAGACGCTCAGCCGTCCCACCCAGGCGCCCCAAGAGATCATGACTTCATATTGAAGTGACTGCCACCAGCTTGTTGCTCCTCTAATTTTGCTTTAAAAAAAAAAAATAGATAAGGGATCAGCAAACAATGGCCCATGGACCAAATCAAACAACCGCCTGTTTTTGTAAAGGAAGTTTTATTGACGCATAGCTACACTCATTGGTTTACATATTGTCTGTGGGTGCTTTTGTACTGTTACAGCTGATGTGACCTACAAAACCTAAAATATTTACTATATAGCCCATTACCTACAAAGTTGCTGACCCCTGTTACAGATGCTAAGCTGCACCCTTGTTGACTATCTGCCTATTTTGTCCGCTGATGCAAAATTGACACCAAGGTCCACTAACCATCTCCACAACCCCCTGCCGTAAAGCCCATGGACTACCCTCCAACCTTGCCTTTTGGTGAGTAAGGGAAGTCTGGCCTCGGGGCTTTCAGCAGTTAAGAGCCACCCCCTGGCCTCTATCAATCCTCCCATGTGCTAACATGCTCAGTTTATAATCACTTCTCAGAAACTCCACCATTCCTGGCCTGCAAAACCTCTTAGTGATGCTGGTAGCCCTCTCACCAGTGCATTGTGATGACTTGGTGATACGTCCTGTGCTCTCTCATGGCACATATTCTCCGGTGCATCTTTTGGCCTTACATGACACAGCCTTTCCAGCATGTCTACTTCCGTCAACCTCTTTATTCCTTCTTGTACTGCCTGCCAGAATGAAGAAGAAAAGGAAGTTGTGGGGGGTGGGGAGGGGAGGATCCTAAACTGCTGAGCAGAACTTCAGTGATACCCATGGGGAGTCCTTTAGCCAAAGCTGACCATCAGAGAAGTCCTGTCTTTCCCAGGAGCAGCCCGTGGGAAGCCCGCCTCAGTGCAAATGCAGATGGGTCTCGGAGAACCACAGCTGGGGGCCCTTGGTCAGTGATGTAGAGGTGTGCGAGGCACGTCCTCATGGCCACGATGGGAACCCTCAACTGAGGTGGATGTGGCACAGTCTGATTTAATTGCCAGTCTCCATCCTTAACATCAGGTCTGACTTGTAAGGTGCCACAAGCTGCTGCTGAGTGTGACAGCTCTCTGGGGAGAGGAGGTGAGTCAGTAGGGTAAGAAAACTCCAGGGTGGACTGCAGAGAGGCGAGGTGACTCATCATGCCTCACCTCCTGTACTTACCATTAGACTTTTATCCCATCATAATCCAGACAGGAAAGGGGCATCCGCCCTCAGTCACAAGCAAACAAGCAATCTCTTCTCTGCCTCCCTCCCCACCCTGTTCTGAGAGGGTAAACTTATGGGCCGCAGGATTTGTGTGAGGCCCACACTGTGAGGTAGTTAACGGCCAGAAACATCTCATCTGAATGAATTCATTTGCCTGGATGCTGCCACCGCACTGAACAAATACACTGGTGCCATTATTGAGTGAAAACGACAGTCCAGGAGTCAATGCTACTTGACAGCCACAGAATACAAGGTGTCTTATAATGTTAATTAATGTTGGAAAAGTGTTAGGGTTCATCTCCGGGCTGCACGTTTACCCCCAAGGGAAACTGAAGTACTTAGGGCTCCCCCAGTGAGAAAACGGGGATTCTAACTCTAGCTGTGCTCTTCCCCCAAAGCTATTAAAGTACAGAACAGACGGAGCTGAGAGGTAGGCTGAAGATCCAGAAATGCAGGCTCAGCAAGGCCACATCAAAGATAGCTTTCTTGGGGCGCCTGGGTGGCTCAGTCGGTTAAGCGTCCAACTTCAGCTCAGGTCACGATCACGGTGCATGAGTTCGAGCCCCGCGTCGGGCTGTCTGTGGTCAGCACAGAGCCCGCTTCAGAGCCTCTATCTCCCTCTCTCTCTGCCCCTCCCCAGCTCGTGCACACTCTCTCAAAAATAATAAACATTAAAAAAAAAAAAAAAAGCTTTCTTGAGGTGGCGATGGTGACATGTCTCAGAACAGCCATAACGGGAATGTCCTGGCCACACTGGAGTTGTTCGTTTCTCCTAGCAGTGTGACTTGTCTTCTGTCAACTCCATCCTCGTCCTCGTCATCATTTCAAGGCAAGGCTTGTGAACCACATCCCACCCAGTTCGTCTCTCCGTTGCTTGTTTCTCTCCGAGAGGTGTGGAGCTTCATGGTCAGTCTAGAATTAAAACAGCCTTGGAGGAAAATCAAAGACTTCTGTGCCTTCCTCCCACTCGGCTCTCTCCTAATGGAGGAACGCATGCCTCTTCCACTTCTTCCCGTATTGTCAGACTCGATTAAGGGAATTAGCAGATGAAGTGGTACATCCATGTAACTCCCCATCACTGGTATAGTTTTATCAAAAGACTTAAACTCTCAAGTTAGAGCATTTAATCTCTGTTTCTAGGGTCTCCAGCCCAGGAAAGTTCCCCAGCAATGGGGTAGCTTTGGGTGTTCCTCTAAACCAAATCCCAGCTCCACCACCTGTCCTCATCTATAACACGGCGATAAGAATACAGTGTTACGGTGATCACCTTCTACTGCCGCGGTTATACAACATGTGTAGTAATGCACCTGCATGTACCAGATGCTCCATGGAACTGGGGCTCAGAATGTTAGGCTTGAGAATGAGCTGCAAATATAGCGGGATCAGCAATCCAGTCAGAGATGACACTACTCTAAGAAATTGAACAAAACAAGAGAAGAAAAAAAAAACCAATGAACAATGAGAACAGGTGTGTGGTTGATGGTAGAACCGCATCTGGGTGCTGGTCATCGTCATCTTCTTCCTTGAATTCCTGGATAAGTAGGCAGGGAGATACATACACTCCTAAGTAGCATCCTTATTATTAAATTAGATAATGCATATTAAAACACTTTGAAAAATACAAAATGCTAGGACAACCTGAAAAACAATGACAGTGTTAGGGGCTTCTAGTTGCAATAGAGATTTGTTAAGGTTACCTCATAAGCGGGAAAGGTAGGAGAAGGGAGGGTGGTATTGTAAGATCCCTGTGGGAAATAGTAAACTTAGCTCAGGAATCAAATCCCATAGGAACCCAAGAAAAGTCCAGCACGTGAGTCACACAGAGCCTTCTGCAGGAAAACTCTCAGGATCCAAGGCATGTTGAGGGGTCTGATGACCTCAACCCCTTTCAAGAAGTGGAAGTTCATGGTTCCCTACCCCTCCTCATTTGACACTCAGCTGTTCTCTGTCTGCATCTATGTGTCTTTTTATTCCTCCTTCAATTACTAAAGGGCTGATTCTGAGTATTCTAACACATAGTCCCAAGACAATAATCAACTAAACCAATGAGAGTCTATGTAGTTCCCATTTACGCAAAGTTTTTAATGCCAGGCTAATTTTTCACCAAGTGGCCTATAGGTTGGCTGCCCTTGGGTCAAGTGCCCACCCCAAATCCTATCAGCTGAGGCCCCGATGTGGAGGCTCAGGGGAATAAAAACACAGAAATTTCCCAAAGCAAAATCTTTTTAGCCTTAGAACAGGATGCTGAGTATGGTTGATGATAGATTACATGACTGAAGAAGAAAAAAGCCCTCAAGCCCACCATCAAACTAAAAGACTCAGGGTCCCTGGCTGGCTCAGTCAGTAGAGCATGTGACTCTTGATGTTGGGGTCGTGAGTTCAAACCCCATAAAGGGGGTGGATTGTAGTCAAAGTAATTCTTTTTTAAATCTTAAAAAAAAAAAAAAAAAAAACTAAAAGACTCAAAAAAGTTAGAAAAATGTAATTTTAAACTTTATCAGCTGCTTCACAGAGATTACTTTCAAACACCTCACTGCTCAAACAAAAGTTCAGACCATACAGAAAATCATGACTTACCTAAAAGTATAGTCGAAAACAGGCCAAATTTCATCAGACAATACTAGAATTTATAGAACTAGGGGAGCAAAAAGTACCACAAGATGGCAGCATCATCCCATCTGTGACTTATCGGATTAGAAATCGAAGCATGTGCTTATCCGTTGAGCCTGCTCTAAAACCGTCCACCTCCTTCCTTGAAGCTATTCTTAAGAGACTGAAACAGCCCGTACTTGATAGAGAAAGTATAAATCTAAACAGTACATTCATGATCTCTGAGCTCATTTGATTCCCAAGGTCTTAAAACTGGCTATCACTTGTTTTAGTCTAAGTGAATTAATGGAAGCAGGTACCATGGATTATCCAAGGATTACAGGCTCCCGAGGCATGTTTGAATTGCAGAAATTTGATCTTTCTATTGCAATATTCCTTATCTCACATTCATGCAAGCCAGCTTTTTATTATAGCTGCTTTTAATATCTGTATCTCTCTCTCCTACTAGATTCAAGTCAATCTCTTAACTGAGGTTAATTTTATGTGGCAACTTGGCTAGTTCATGGTATCTAGGTATTTGGTCAAATGCCAGTCTAGATGTAAGAGTACCTGTTTACTGTGGGTGGCCCTTAATTAGTTGAAACCCTCAAGAGGAAAACACTGAGGTCCTCTGAGGAAGAAAGAATTCCCTCCAGATTGCCCTTGAACTCAAGCTGCAACATCAGCTCTTCTCTGGGTCTCCAGCCTGCCCTGCAGATTTTGGAATTACCAGCCCCCACAATCATAAGAACCAAGTCCTTAAATCTCTTTCTCCTCTCTCTCCCTCTCTCTCTCTCTCTCTCCACACACACACACACACACACACACACACATACACACACCTACCCTATTGGTTCTGTTTCTCTGGAGAACCCTAATATACACTAACTGTAGACCATGGTCCACTACTGCACCATGGAATAAAAAGATGACCATGAAGATCCTCGATCTTGAAGAGACTTGTGAGCACATAACTAATACTGTAAATGCCAAATGTATTATTAACTACTACAGAACACAAAGAAAAAAGAAAGTCTTTGGGAAGTGGTTTGAAAAACCGTAAGTAAGTGACATTTGAGTTGCAAAGAATGAATAGTGTCTCAACAGGTAATAAACATTAGAGGATGAAGGATCCTAGGCAACAGAAACCCTGTGAGCAAAAAACATGTAAAAAGGGGCAAAATAAGCACCAAGACCCCCACGTGGATATGTGCCATCAAGATACTACAACATCCAACAGTTCGTGAGCTCTAACTAGTTTGTTTTCCTGTGGATATCGTAAAATCTTCTAACTTATAAACCCAGAAACATTTATCCCAACCTTACAACTTAGGAAAGTAAGGTACACAGGGGTCAGGCAAGTCCAAGCCCAAATATAAACTACAGCAGTCTGACTTCAGAGTCCACAATCCTAACCACTACTTCTAAGGCCCCACATACTGCAAAGTTTTAGGATCAAAGCAGAGGCCAGGAATGTTCAGGTCTAAACACACATCACAATTTTGTTACTTAGTATTCCCTTGCAGTGTTCAATATACTTTTTGACTGTCTTTTCCAAAGTTGGAATAAAAGTCAAGCCTAGAATAGGAGTGAGCAACACCCATACACACTCAGACATTTTCAGCCCCATCCTTATCCAGATTTGAGCACTGCAGGCCTGAAACACATTGAGAACAGAGTGTCTTTATGATCGAAACCGGAAGGAACAGCAGGCTAGCACTTTCTCTCCAATTTACAATGAAGTGACAGTAGGGGGCGACCTTATCCTAAATTGGTGAATATTACTAATTTATTATTCTGTACATGCCTATCAACTTCCCTTATTTTCAGGATACACAGGTCTACAAAAGATACATTGCCTCCCCTTCTACTTCACTCTTGCCTTTCCTTTTTTTTTTTTTTTCCAGTTCCCGACATCGAGCTACTGAAAAACAATCCTCTTTCTTGATTACCACTCCCACACTGCTCCAAATTTTCCCTACCCTCTCTTTGACTGCCCTTCCTTCACATTGCGTTTTTTGGAATTTTTGCTTTAAGTGTTTTTTAAACTAGCCGTTAAAACTGCCTCCCTTGACTACTCTCTTCACTCTCTCAATGGCTTTGAAATAAACCTGCCCTCACCCAAATGCTAACCTGAAGACTAGGTGGCATCTGGCCACATACATGCAAAACAGAGCTAAAACAGTATGAATGTGCAACAGAGCAAATCTCAAATAACTGATTAATCCGTATAAACACAGTCTTTGAACAAGTACATAATACAGGAACTATCAGGGTGCCTGACAGTCTCAGTTGGTAGTGCATGCAATTCTTGATCTCTGGGTTTTGAGTGAGTTTGAAAAACAAAAAACAAACAAACAAAAAAACTGAACTATCTTCATCCAAAAGGAAAACCTAGAAACTAAGTAGCTTTTTTTAAATATTCTCAGTGAAGTTTGGAGGTTTAATGATTAAGGATCATTGCTTTGAAGGAAATTTTACATGTACATAAGAGAATCTAATGAAATCTACAGACCCAATCCTGGGAAACACATACAAAATTCTACAAGGGATTTATGAGAGTTCATGTCCCCTCCAAAGGCCATCCACAGAAGTCCACGGGCTCACGGGTTACACAAATTTAAATTTAAATATCTATATGTTTTTGAGAGGGCAGTGGGGGACAGGACAGAGAAAGAGAGAGAGAGAGAGAGGGAGGGAGACAGAGAGACAGAGAGAGAGAATCCAAAGCAGGTTCCATGCTGTCAGTACAGAGTGGGGCTCAAACCCACGAACCATGAGATCATGACCTGAGCCAAAATCAAGAGTTAGATGCTTAACTTACTGAGCCACCCAGGTGGCCCCAGGTTAAAAAAAATTTTTAAACCTGACCTAAAATATCCTATTAGCTAGAAATTTTCATTATTTACAGGCGATTCATGCAGGGATCCTTATGAAGCACTTCCTACCAAATTACTAAAATGTGTAGTTATTATTTCTATTCTCAGATAGTAAATAACTTTATGGAGTTGGGTTGTTTCACCCAGACTCTTTTCACAACACTTTCTATCACCTTTCTGAAGAGGATTCCATGAGTGGACCACTCATTTTGTGATACAATCTACAGAGAACATTAACAGAAAGATGACAGGAGGGGAAAGCAAAGGAGTGAAATGTTTAAAATAAGAAACATAAAGGGAGGTATACAGTGCTATGAACAAAACGGTGCTGGATAAATGACATGAGATAGTTCAGAGACTTTTTTTTTTTTTTATTAAATGTGTAAAAAGTAGTCCTCATTGTACAAGTTCAAAATCAGACAAATGTACAAGGGTGTATAACTGGCATATTTATAAACTGTACCCACTCAAAAACTCACTGCAGACACAATCCATATTACATTCAATGTCTGCATCTTTACATATTACCTACTGCAAAGTAAATACAAAATTAACTCTCATCATTTTAGTTCAGTACATACGTGATATAGTTCAAAACAAAGGCAATTTTTTTCAACCAAACAACCAACCCAAGTACCAATTCATTATACTGTGCAAAAATACAGCAAGACTACTAGAAGGATTCCATTTAGGTTTAGTCAGTAAGATATGTTTCTATGCTACTGAAATACAGCTCAAGTGTTAGATTGTAATTACCAACGTAACAGTACTTTTGATTTACAACTGACCTAAAAATAGTGGTTGCTAATATATGTCCTTGACATTAAAAAAAAAAAAACATCAAATCTTAAATACAATTCTAAAAGTATATGTGCCTTGTCACTCATTCAATAAACATGATTTATTTTAACATAGGTCGCAAAAGTTCAATTAATTAACCAGAATTCTATATCTATTTCCTGCCTGCTATCTATTTCAGTCTTAAATCTGACTTTCTATCAAAAGCAGTTCAGAATTTATTTCATAAGATTAATCCCAAGAGTTATTGGGTAGCTTTTAAGCTATTTCATTTCTTATAAATATAAATCACTAGACATTCTAGACCAGTGGTTCCCCGCATCAGAATTATGTGGGAGCTCTTCAAAATCTGCATGGACCCCACCTCAGAACTAACGAGTAAGAATCTTCCAGAATGTCTGTTTTAAGTTCCCAGGTGACAGTGGCATACAGTCTAGTGTGGGAACCTCTGACCTAGACCACTGGACCAGTGATCTCAACTTTTAAGGTACATCAGAATCATGTGGGGAAACTTAAAAAAAAAAAAAAGACAAAACAAACAAACAGATTTGCTTCAGCAGATTGAGAGCGGTGTCCAGGAACCAGCATTTAATGCAGCTGGCCCATAAAACACTCTGAGAAACAGTGCACAGCCTTTACAGAGGAGTTCATTCAGCAATTTAAGTGACATTGTCCCACAAGCGCTAATGAATCCTGCCCTAGGCAGTTTTAGCTAGTGTTTGAGGACAAATGTAGCCTTTTAAAATAAAATGTATTTATATTCTTAATATAAGGTCAAAGTCAAGTAAATTGTGAGATCATAATTCATTCATCAAAGAAGGGAACAGCTTTCCCAAAACTGTAAACCTTCAAACAGACCAGTTTTTAGCAATCAGCTTAAATCTAATGCCCTCTCCATCATTAATTAGCCTGATATGAGATCAGAGGTAGTGATTCCAGCTTACCAAAATGTAACAGAGACTATAAAAGATACACATTCTAAGCATTCACCTTTATAGGTTCTGTACAGTCTCTATGTAATATAGATTGGAGACCAGTTGGATATTAAATACTAAAACAATTAATAATATACTCTCAATTTTAGAAAATGAAACTTCCTAATATTTCCTCACATAAGTTCCTACTGAAACTACTGAGGGGGAAAATCTAGCAAATACTAAAGGTATCATGCTGTCTCTTGTGAAGAAGCTATTTGCTAATTTTCCACCATTCTTGTCATTATCTATAACATGGGTAGTGGGTAAAGATACCATTCTACTTTAAGAACTTTTTTTAAAGCACAGAAAAAGTAACTACATGTAAGGCCACACAGCAAATCAGTGGATGGACAGAGCTAGCGATGAGAACTTCCATTTTGAAAGCTGGACTCGTATCTTATCAATCTGGCAACTGTATCTCAGTGTGTGATGACTCTTACTAAGTATTCGAAATATTTCAGCATATTTGTGTGTGTGACAGCTCTACCACCCTTGCCAAACTTTAGAAGTAGAGAGAATCGACTCTGAATGCAGAGAATACGTAAAAACTAAAGAGCAACAACGCTAGGAAGCAGACAGAGCATACAGTTAGCAGAATCTATCTGGAATCTTGCCCATCTGTCCGACGTCTAAGATGCTATTATTTCCCATTATGCATTTCTCCATCGTGTTCTTCACAAAGGCTTACACCACCTCTTCTCCATGGGCACATGTGCTTAAACGGTTGGCATTTCTTCTGAACCAAGCAACGATAAAGCAATTACCAAAAACCAGCACTATATTGCCAGAAAGGCAAGTCATAAAAGAAATGGAATCTTTTCAATCCACACTTCTCAAGAAGCTAAAAAATACTAGTTTTTAATCACTTAGAGTCTAGACGATTAAAGCAATCAAACCATTTTCCCGTTGATAAATGATGCAAAGCCAAAGTAAGGAATTTAAAAATGATGCAAAACAGAAGTTGAAAAATTACATTCAAAGACTCAAAGCGAGTGACATTTTGTCCTCTACTTGGGGCAAAAAGCTCCTTGATGGCGGAAATGAAGATCCGGAGACAGCACTCCCGGGAAAAGGACTGCAAACGTGAGCCGGGCCGATGGTGTAAGGCACTACCTTCACTCCAGCCCACACCTGGGCTGCCCTGCATGCAAGTAACGGGGGGGCAGGGGGAGGAAGAACACAGACACACTCAGCTTCTCAGGTCCTCTTTGCTGGTTTGGCGGTTAACTGCTTTTCTCTTTCAAATTCCTTCTCCCGTTGCTGCTCCCTTTCCAACTCTTCTTTTTGCCTCTTCTGTTGCAGTTTAAGTGCTCTTTTCTATGTCAAAAAAAATTTTAAACCCAGAGAACAATCAAAGCTTATCTGTTATGGCCTAATTTAAAAGTAGCAGTGCTTTGACTTGAGGTAATCCATAGGCATTACTGAGTTTCATATTTAACTTTTAAGCCTGTTCTGGGTAATTTAAGGTCCCCCTCAACACACACACAAAATTTAATTTCTTACTCCAAACTCTTACTGAGAACTGCTGTGACAATGAAAATATGAGCTCCTCAGCCCAGCTATTAGTAGAAAAGCCCAGAGTGGGGTTCAAAAGAGTATGTTTTAAAGGAAAACAATGTACCATGAATTATGTTATTGCATATGGGTACATAAGAAGTCAGAAAATGAATACTTGAAAAAAACAATTAAACCTCCACTTCTATAAAGAATGTGAAACAATTTTCAACTCACTTTTAACTTCGATGTCTTTTCATGAAGCATCAGCATCTCTTTTCTTATATTCACCAACTTGGCATGATAGTGTTTAGCTTCAGTGAACTAAATATGGAAAAGGAAATGAAAAGTCAAGTTCAAATAGGCCAAAGTTTTTTTAAAAGGGGGAAAAAAATAGACTGAAAGAGTAAGATGGATGAATAATAAATTACCGTTCACTCTGCCTAAATTGGCCACATTTTTTAAAGCCTTAATTATCTCCCCATTTTCATTCCAAAATTCAAATTTTATTTAAGCCTTTAGTAGGTATTTGATAACACTTGATTCAGTTCAAACTGATAAAAAAAAAAAAGTTACTAAACATAAAATAGACATTTATATTGTGTACAGGTAACACTGTGCTTTAAAAACATGCAATATAATCCTAAACTTTTAGTAAGACTATCCAATAATGCTATGAGTTTCATTTGAGAAAAAGTACAACACTCTACTGTCTTCACAAAGGAGAACCTGAACCAAGGTACACAGGACAACTGAAGTGAAGTGTCCGCCCATCAGGAAAAACCAAGCTGTGGTCAGAGAATCCTGGGAGGGCTGTGGACAAATCTGGTCATGTCCCCGGGGCTTCTAAAGCGAGACCAAGCAGAACAACCTCTGTAAGGACACTTGTCTTCCCAAGCCATGGTATGTATAGACTTTTCTATCTCAGCCAGGGATGGGAGAGAAAGAAAAAAAGCACCTCATTCTCAGGAGCCAAGGTTAACAGACAGAGACCAGGTAATAAGAGTGAGAGGAGTGTCAGTAGAGAAATTAGCAGCCTTCATGTATCTACAAGTAAAGTCTTAGTCTGATGAGCTCTAGAGCTTCCAGACCCTCTCCCTCTCTCTCTGGGCCTCACAGTTTTCAGTTCCTGAATGATAATCGAACCACTTGGGCTGAGAGAGGAAAAAACAGGAAGACAGTTTCTGCCCCTTCAGACTGAAGCAACACTATTACATCTGCTTGGTTCATTCATTTATCATTCATTCACTCAGCAAATATTCGTTCTGCTGCAATATGAACTCAGTGGGGAAGACACAAGTAGGTCAGTGTAGCCTTCTCCACTTCCTTCACAAGTCAGAAAACTTTGCATTTACTACCCCAGGCTTCTGCCTAATGCAAGAGAAAACAGACTTGTTTTTGATTATAATAAAGGGAAAAATTAATGAGACACATTTGTCCAACAGAAAGCTCATTTTTTGACATTCATATAAAAGTCTACAAAATCATGCAAACCAAGCTAGTGCTTCACGTTGAGGTGAAGAGAAAGGTAGCCACAAGTTCCTTATTTTTGTCAATTCCCTGTTTCTTAAAATAAAGAGTAGCAGTTCCTCTCATCAAAAAACTATAAAGCTTCTGATGAAACTCAACTACTATCATATATACTGAAAGATATAAAGTGTCTATAAAGGATCCCCAAAGAGTCCATTTCAGTATTAATTTGTGATGGCATTATGAATGGGCCATACAATTAAACAAAATGCTGGTTTTAAAAAAGCCATGTAATTGATTAGGAAAGATGCACTTTCCTTAAGGGAAAACAGTACCCCAAAAGTTCCTTACTTTTAGTTCCCTTTTAGAAGTCTTTAACTATGAGCACATCTATTCCAGACTGTCACAAATAAGTTCCTTTTCCTACTATAGGCTCAACATCTGAAAGATAACAAGTCAAGACAACAGAAGTTCTAGTAAAGTAAATCAAGGTTTCCCATTAAAGGACAAATTCTAAAATTTAAAAATTAGAGAAAATGGGTGCCTGGGTGACTCAGTCAGTTAAGTGTCCGGCTCCTGGTTTTGGCTCAGGTCATGATCTCACAGTTGTGGGTTCAAGCCTTGCATTGGGCTCCGTGCTGCTGGTGCAGAGCCTGCTTGGGATTCTCTCCCCCCACCCCCCGCCTCAAAATAAATAAATAAACTTTTTAAAAAATGTTAAAAAAAAATTTAGAGGAAAAGATCCTAAACATACCTAACTACAACATCGCACAGGAAAAACCTAATTATTTCTAAGCCAAGATGTCATTAAGCTATGTCAACTCACATCATACTTACCAAAGCATTAATATCCAACATAGAATGGCATTCTTTAAATTTTGAAATCTCTTGTTCCAGTGTGTCTAGTAATACAACTTGGTTCTGTCTGAAACAAAAGCACATAGCCAAAATAAACCATACATACTGTTAAGTGCTGGTTCATTAAAAAGGAATCACATTTAGGACGCCCGGGTGGCTCAGTCGGTTAAGCGTCCAACTTCGGCTCAGGTCATGATCTCACAGTTTGTGAGTTCGAGCCCCACGTTGTGCTCTGTGCTGACAGCGTGGAGCCTGGAGCCTGCTTCCAGTTCTATGTCTCCCTCTCTCTTTGCCCCTCCCCTGCCCCTGCTCACAATGTCTCTCTCTCTCTCTCTCTCTCTCTCAAAAATAAATAAACATTAAAAAAAACTTTTTTTAAAGAGGAATCACATTTCATCTTGGTTAATGTCAAAAGTAAAAATTCAGTTGAGGGGCGCCTGGGTGGCTCAGTCGGTTAAGCATCCGTCTTCAGCTCAGGTCACGATCTTGCGGTCCGTGAGTTCGAGCCCCACGTCGGGCTCTAGGCTGATGGCTCAGAGCCTGGAGCCTGCTTGATTCTGTGCCTCCCTCGGCAGCAGCGAGCTTGAGCTTGAACTCCTGAAACGTGACATCGTGACCTGAACTGAAGTCTGATGCTCAACCGTCTGAGCCACCCAGGTGCTCTGGGGAGCCATGACTTTTTAGATTAGAGTTGGGGAAAATGCAGTATCAAGTTATACTAAATCAGAAGAGGGTAGTAAGAAGATGAAAAAACAGGACCAGAAATCACAAGATGCCCCACCAATAACCAGTTGTATAATCTTGGAAATATTTTCCTGGGCCTAAATTTCATTATTTATAAAGTGGGAAGCTCACACCAGAAATTAACTTCTAAGGTTCCTCATGAAAATTCTGATTCAAACCCTTTTATTGAGGAATAGAAGCCAACTTTCCTGACGTCCCTCTCCGGATCAACCAATGCCAGGCTCACGGGATCAGAAACACTGAGGGGCCACTGAATTAAACATTAAAAAAATATTTTTAAGGTTTATTTATTTATTTTGAGAGAGATAGAGTGCACATGTGTGCACAAGCTGGAGAGGGACAGAAAGAGAGAGAGAGAGAGAGAGGGAGAGGGAGAGGGAATCCCAAGCAGCTCCATGCTGTCAGCACAGAGCCCGACGCAGGGACTCGATCTCACAAACTGCGAGATCATGACCTGAGCTGACATCATGATGCTTAACTGACTGAGCCACCCAGGCGCCTCTAAACATTTTAAAGAATACTACAGGCAAAGCAAAATATGACATGATTTGCTTGTGAAGCTATGCTAAACAGAGAACAATGATGAAAAAAATAGCAATGTAGAGAATGAAAAGCAGTTACAACATCTCCACCATCCAGCAGTAAGTTTGGCAAATCCCACAGTCACAAGTTTGTCCCTTCAGCTCTGACTAGAGACCACAGAAAGTGAAATATAGAACAAATAAGAACCCAGCAAGTCAATGATCCCACGTAAACAGGAAAGCAATGACACTGTTACAACTAGAAAACAGTAAAGAACAATCAATGAAACCAAAAGTTGGTTCTTCAAAAGATCAATAAAATGGATAAACCTCTGGCCAGGCTCACAAAGAAAAAGAGAGAGGACACAAATTACTAACATGACTTATAGAAGAGAAACCATCACTGACTCCATGGACATTAAAGGGACCATAAAAGAATACCTCCAACAACTCTGTCCACAAATTGATATCTCAGATGGAAATGACTAATTCCTTGAAAGACACAAACTTCCAAAACTCACACAAGGAGACACAGATCATCTAAGTAGGTCTACATTTGTTAAAGGAATTCAGTCAGTAAGTAATAACCTTCCAGAAATGAAAATGCCCAGACCAGATGGCTTCACACTTAATTTCTGCCAAATATTTAAGGAAGGGATTACACAAATTCTCCACAATAGTTTCCAGCAAAGCCAAGGCAGAGGGAGCACTTCCTAACTCATTCTATGAGGCCAATATTATGTGAAAACCAAAACCAGATAAAGATATTACAAGAAAGGAAAACCGTAGATCAGTATCTTTTTTTAAAGTAGGCTCTACATACAACACAGAACTCAAAGCAGGGCCTGAACTCACCACCCTGAGATAAAGACCTGAGCTGAGATCAAGAGTCAGACACTTAACTGACTGAGCCACCCAAGCATCTCTAGACCAGTATCTTTTATGAACAGAGATGGAAAAATCCTCCACAAAATATTAACAAAACAAATCCAACAATATATAAAAAGAATTATACACCACAATCAAATGAGATTTATTCCAAGTATTCAAAGCCGGTTCAACATTTGAAAATCAATCAATGTGATCCAGCATATCAACTGACTAAAGAAGAAAAATCATTTGGTACTATTATATGATGCAGAAAAGACATTTGACAGAGTCCAACACCCATTCATGATTAAAAACTCTCAACAAACTAGAGAGAGGAACTTCCTCAACTTGATAAAGAACATTAAAAAAAACTACAGCTAACATCACACTTGTGAGAAACTAGACGCTTTCCCTTTATGATCAGGAGTAAGGAGAGGATGTCTGCTCCCTATTCCTATTCAACATCGTACTGGAAGCTCTAGCTAATGTAATGAGACAAGAAAAGGAAATAAAATGTATACAGACTGGAAAGGAAGAAATAAAACTGTCTTTGTTCACAGATGATTGCCCATGTGGAAAATCCCAAAGAATCAACAAAATATGTGAGTACAGCAAGGTTTCAGGAGGATATCAGGTTAATGTATAAAAGTCAGCAGTGAATAATTAGAAAAATTAGAAAAATCAATACCTCACACGAAATACTTTGATATAAATCTAACAAAATATGTACAGGAGCTATAAACAAAAACTATAAAACTCCAATGAAATAAATTTTAAAAGATCCAAGTAACAGATATTGCAAGTACATGGAATAAGAAACTCAATATTGTTATCCTCCCAATTCTTCCCAACTTGATCTATGGAATCTATGCAATCTCAATTTAAACCACACCAAGTTATTTTGGAGATATCAACAAACTGATTCTAAAATTCACATAGAAAGGCAAAGACCAAGAATAGCCAAAACACAATGAATAAGAACAAAGCTGGAAGACTTACGCTACCCAATTTCAAGATTTACTGCAAAACTACAGAAATCAAAACAGCATGATATCGGTAAAACAGACACATCAATGCAACAGTATAGAAAGCTCTTAAATAGATCCACACAAATACAGTCAACTCTTTGACAAAAGCGCAAAGATAATGCAGTGGATTCAGGCTAGTCTTTTCAACAAATGCGAGCGAACAACTGGACATTGACGTGCAAAGAAATTAACCTAAACAAAGACCTTACAATTTCATAAGAATTAACTCAAAATGGACCATAGGTCTAAATATAAAAAGTAAAACTCTAAAACATCTAGAAGAAAACACAGAAGAAAATCTTAGGTGACCTTGATTCAGTGATGAATTTTTACATGAAATATCAACATCATGATCCATGAAAGAAAAATTAAGTGGCTCAGTCTGGTTAAGTGTCTGAGTCTTGATTTAGGCTCAGGTCATGATCTCATGGTTTGTGGGATCAAGCCCCACATCAGGCTCTGAGCTAACAGCACAGAGCCTGCTTGGGATATTCTCTCTCTCTCTCTCTCTCAAAAGAAATAAACAAACATTAAAAGAACAAAACAAAACTTTAAGAGGCACCTGGGAGGTCCAGTTGGGTAAGTGTCCAACTTTGGCTCAGGTCATGATCTCACAGTTCTTGAGTTCGAGCCGCATCATTGGCACGACGGCTGTCAGCCTGTCAGCGCAGAGCCCCCTTCAGATCCTATACCCCTCGCTCTGCCCCTCCCCCACTACTGCTCTCTCAAAAATAAACAAACATAAAAAAAAAAAAACTTTAAAAAAATTGGTAAGTCAGACTTTTAAAATTAAAAATTCTGCTCTGTAAAAGACACTCTTACAAGTACGAAGACAAGCCACATGCTTGGAGAAAATATTTGTAAGACATATAAAGGATTTGTATCAAAGAATACAAAGAACACTTAAAACTCAACAGTAAGAAAATAAATAACCCAAGGCACCTGGGTGGGTCAGTCAGTTAAGCATTTGACTTCGGGTCAGGTCATGGCTCAGGTCATGGTCTCATGATTCATGAGTTTGAGTCCTGAGTCAGGCTCTGCGCTGACAGCCAGGGCCTGCTTCTGATCCTCTGTCTCCCTGTCTCTGCCCCTCCCCAACTCACATGTACATGCACATCCTCTCTCTCTCTCTCTCAAAAAATAAATAAACATTTTTAAAAAAGAAAATAAACAACCCAGTTAAAAAATAGGCAAAAGAGGGGAGGCTGGGTGGCTCAGTCAGTTAAGTGTCCGACTCTTGATTTCGGCTCAGGTCGTGATCTCAGTTTGTGATATCGAGCCCAGTATCAGACTCCATGCTGACATTGCAAAGCCTGCTTAGGATTCTTTCTCTTCCTCTCTCTCTCTGCCCCTCCCCACCTCAAAATAAATAAATAAACTTAAAAACAAAAACAAAAAACAGGCAAAAAATCTGAATAAACATTTACTGTAGAAGCATGAATTTGCCTGATCTTTGTCCCAGGTTCCTGGCACGTCTGTTCTAAGACTTCTGTAATTTCTCAAATGATAGAAGTATCTTCATTAGTCATGAACCCCTCTTCAAGCACACCAGAGTTTATGCTAATGAGGTGACATATGGTGGGCCCCTAGAGCTTCAGGATGGGGGCTGCTCATGCCAGAAAGATCAATCATGTGGTCACAGGGTTGGGGCTTTGAGCCATGTGCTATCAGTCCATTCTCCAGAGAAGAGAGGTTGTAGGAGGGAGGCTGGAGAGTGAGTTCAATTACATAGCCAATGATTCAATCAGTTGTGCTCACAGAGTGAAGCAGCAATAAAAACTTTAAACACTGAGGCTCAGTAGAGCTTCCTGGTTGGTAAACACATCGATGTGCCAAGAGGGTAAATGCCCTAATTTCACTAGAAGAAGCCACAGAAGCTCTGGGGTGGATATACTCCCACACCTTCCCCTATGTGTCTCTTCATTTGGCTGGTCCTGATCTGTATTCTTTATAATAAAATGGTAATTAGGGGCGCCTGCATGGCTCAGTCAGTTGAGTGTACAACTCTCAATTTTGGCTCAAGTCATGACCCCATGGTCATAGGATTGAGCCCTGCATTGGGCTCTGCACTGAGTGTGGAGCCTGCTTAAGATTCTCTCTCTCTCCCTCTGCCCCTCTCCCTGCTTGCTCTCTCTCTCTCTCTTTCTCTCTCTCTCTCTAAAAAAAGTAATAATAATAAAACAGTAATTATAAGTACAGTGTTTTCATGATCCATAAGTCTAGACACTCTAGAAAAAGGTTCCACAGAATATTTAGCTTCAGTATCAGGTAGAAATGACTCACGTTCCTTTCCCTTAAAGTTTTGTATCATCTGTAGTAAATGTGCTGGAAGTGACCAGGAAGTATCAACGCAGTATCTGGGGGATGATCCTCTGAGAAAAAAGCTATTTCCTTGGACAGTCCAAGTGTGGCTTATCTCAAAAGGAACACCACTAAGGCTACTTACGATTGTACCTTGCCAGAGACTTTTAGGACCTAAATCCCAGACTCCCTCTTTTCTTTCTTTCCAGGGGTTCTTAAAATGACAAATACATGTAAAAGAACATTCATAACCTTTCTTATATATAAAGTTAGTTTTGTTCCCGGTCTTCCCATTACTAGCTACAAAGTAAACTTAACTTGTATCTACCACAACTTTCTCCTTCACCTCTGTGGGCCTGTTTCTGTAACTTACAGTGGCTTAATGAAAATTAAACTGTTTGACAACAGTCAGGATGCTTCACTCCATCCAGTACTCTTTCCCCTAAATCTTTATCAGCAGTGGGATTTGTAGACAGGGATGAAAGAGGCAGCTGCTTGAAAACACCTTCTTCCTTTCTCTGAAACGTGACTTTCCTTAATACTAAAGAGGTATAATAACTGCTTACTCATCATATTCCATTATTAATTCTACCACTACCTATGTAATCTTTTTCGGTTTACTTAACATTTCTGAACCTCGGTTTCCTCAACTGTAAACAGGAATAATATTAATACTTCAAAAGCAGGTGTCAGGATCGAGATATGGTATATAAAGTGCCAGGCAAGTAGAACATATAGCAATAAACAGTAGCTGATGTTACTATCATCATCGTCGTCGTCTAGGTGCCTCAGAAGACAAGAGGGGTTATTTAAAACACTAAATCTTAGGGGCACCTGGGTGGCTCAGCCGGCTAAGCTTCTGACTTCGCCTCAGGTCATGATCTCACAGTTTGTGAGTTTGAGGCCTGTGTCGGGCTCTAGAGCCTGCTCTGGATTCTGTGTCTCCCTCTCTCCTCTGCTCCGCCCCTGCTCGGGCTCTGTCTCTCTATCTCTCTCAAAAATAAACATTAAAAAAAATTTTTTTTTTATAAAAATAATTAATTAATTAAATAAAACACTAAATTTTAGGGGCACCTGGGTGGCTCAGCCGGTTAAGCGTCCAGCTGCGGCTCAGGTCATGATCTCACAGCTTGTGAGTTCGAGCCCCGCGTCGTGCTCTGTGCTGACAGCTCAGAGCCTGGAGCCTGCTTCAGATTCTGGGTCTCCCTCTCTCTGTGCCCCTCCCCTGCTCACACTCTGTGTCTGTCTCTCAATAATAAATAAACGTTAAAAAAATTTTTTTTAATAAAAAAAATAAACCACTACATTTTAGCCAATGTCATAAGTTAAACTCTGCAATTAAACTGTGGTTCCCAGCTTCCTTCCCAGCAAAACATATCCAGATATCTTTGGCTTGCAGAGTTTCTTACCACCCTTCAGTTGATCATACTTTTACTTCATTCAAACTCCCCTACAAAATCTTTATGACTTTTTTGCCACATGAATTGACCGGCTTTAAAATACAAGGCATACCACACACTTGGGATAAAAAATCTCATCGGAACCAGCAGAAAACCAAGGGTGCTGCCAACGCCCTGATTACAGTAGTGTGCCACACATAGCAGAACACAGTTCCACTTACATACTCATTTATCACCTCCAAATCCAAGGATTATAACATTACTTACTGATATTTACAGAATGGACATCGTGGGTGATTGTTTCCCTCCTTTTGCACTAATACAGGCCTTTAAGGTAACGTTTCAAAGGGTAGGTCTTACAGCAGCAGCAGCTCACAGGCCAGTTTATGGCTGACCACCACAGAAAGAAATGATAGGCCAGCTTGGGCAACCATGCGAGGTCCTACCCAAGAGGAAGCAGAAGTTCGGTCCACTGTTTCCGAGTGGGAGCTGATAAAGTTAGTGTGTGGTTTTGCATACTGATCCTCCTCTACAAGTTCCGTTCTTCCTTATCCTGTTCTTCTCTTGGTGTATCCTCCAATCCTTTATTTAGCTGGTAGACCACCAGAAAAGAAATGGGTCCTCCCCAAAAAAGACACTTAAACATTTTTGGCAACTCATGTGAACCAGCGACTGAAAACAAATCTGACTCCTATGGCAATTTTGCAACACTTCCAACAGGCAATATTTTCATAAAATGATGGTAAAACACCAAAACTAATCAAAGAGTCTACACAAGATACAGGGGTGGCTTTTTCTTTTTTTTTTTTTTCCTTTCCTTTTGAGAGAGAGAGGACACAAGTGAGTGTGAGGCAGAGAGAGAGAGAGGGAGACAGAGAATCCCACAAGGAGGAGAGAGAGGGAGACAGAGAGACAGGAGAGGGGCTCACTTAAAGCAGGGCTCGTGTTCACCCAAAGCAGGGATCGTGCTCACCCAAATCAGGGCTGAAGCTCACTTGATGTGGGACTCGAACTCACAAACCTGTGAGATCATGACCTGAGCCAAAGTCAGATACTTAACTGACTGAGCCACCCAAGCACCCAGGGGTACTTCTTACAAGAGACCACACACTCTAGAAGTATTCATTTCACTTTTTACATTTAGGTTACTAAGTATTCCTTCACTCCCATTTGCTACCGCTAAAGACAGAAATACTCAACTGTATTCAATATTGCAAAATATTATACCTTAATAGAGCATACACATATACATATACATACATATACATATACACTTATACATATACATATAGTAAACTATAACTATGCCAAAGGGGAAATGAGTGCAACCATGGTTTTTGTTAGCTCACGTGAGTTCCTGAAGAGCTTGTTTTGATCTCTGCAGGTCTGGCAGGTAGTGAGAAAGCAATCCTTCTGCCAGCTGCTCCACAGCTTTGTCTTCTACAGCCAAGTCCTCTAGTAACCCTTCATCTGGAGAAGTGTCACTTAAACCTGTCCCCAAAAGAAAATCAAACGTAGGAGTCTTTTAAATGGACACAGGGGTAAAAGAAGTAATAGTGAGGGAGGGGGGTTACAGTGAGGTTCAGAGCACACACACACAGGACACTACAGGCATCCTTCCTTCCCTTTCTTTTATTTATTTTGAGAAAGAGAGGGAGAGGGGGAGAGAGAGAGAGAGAATGTACACACAAGTGGGAGAGGGCCAGAGAGAAAGGGAGAGAGAATCCCAAGCAGGCTCCGTGTGGTCATCTTGGAACCCAAAACGGGGCTCAATATCACAAACCATGAGATCATAACCTGAGCCAAAATCGAGAATCAGACACTTAACTGATGGAGCCACCCAGGCACCCCCTTCCTTTTCTTTTAGCTTTACCTTCTGAGTGTCCTCTAATAAACAGGATATGTGCATTCAAAAAAATGTTTTTAAGCTACTAGTATAAGGTAAAGTCTGGATTAAAAGAACATTAACATATGCAAAACATATTCTATACGTTTATGTATTTTTCAGGGCAAGAGATGTATAGTTTTCAGTGGATTATTAAGAGTCTGAGGCCTAAAAGTAGGAAAAAGTCACTGAATGAAAGCAATAAATCCTTCCTTTCAAAAGCATGCAGAAATTCTATATACATTCATATAAATGCAATGCCTAAAAAAATTTCTTTTTCAATTCAATGTAAGTAAAAATGTGGGTCAATATTTACTTTTCATAAAGCTTGATATACTATTTATATGTAAAAGGGAAGCTGTTTTATCATTGTTAGAAGATTTTCAAAGGATTTCTCTTCTCTGGAGACTCAGCATTTCTATTTACCATAGAAAATAGTATATAATAATTGCATGTAAATCTAGACATGTGCCAGGAACTACGCCTCACGCTTTTCCTTTGAATAATAACAGTGTAAGCAGTCAGGCACTCAAAAACATCTAAAATGGGGGCGCCTGACTGGCTCAGTCAATGGAGCATGCAACTCTTTATCTCAGAGTTGTGAGATAAACAGGAGCCCCACATTGAGCGGAGAGATTACTTAAAAATAAAACCTGTACAAAAGATGTCTAAAATGAATAACCATCAATCACTACTCCTACAAGAAAAGTACAAAACTATTTCTAAACATGGTTCAGTGAGTGGTTTTTAAGATTTTAGAATCACTGGCTTAAAATGAGGGAAAAAAGGGTGCCTGGGTGGCTTAGTCGGTTGAATGTCTGATTTCAGCTCAGGTCACGAACTCACGGTTCATGGGTTCAGGCCCTGCGTGGGGCTCTGTGCTGACAGCTCAGAGCCTGGAGCCTGCTTCAGATTCTGTGTCTCCCTCTCTCTCTGCCTCTCCTCCATTCATGCTCTGTCTCTCTCTCTCAAAAATAAACAGTAAAAAAAAATTTTTTAATGACATAAGGAAGTCAGATGGTCACATTACTAAAATTGTACTCTTAACAGCATTTTTAAACATTAAATTCTGAAACATCTCCATTTAATCATAATCTGGTAATACTCAGTAACATCAAATTAGATCATTATGTAAAATACATTTATCATGCCACATTCCTTATATCTCACTTCCAAGTATAGTTTTTACCACAGATTTACAATTTAGCAAGATGGAGGAAAACAACATGCTGTCATATTCAAAGTAAGTTGTTTTTTTTTTTAATTTTTTTTTCAACGTTTTTATTTATTTTTGGGACAGAGAGACACAGAGCATGAATGGGGGAGGGGCCGAGAGAGAGGGAGACACAGAATCGGAAACAGGCTCCAGGCTCCGAGCCATCAGCCCAGAGCCTGACGCGGGGCTCGAACTCACGGACTGCGAGATCGTGACCTGGCTGAAGTCGGACGCTTAACCGACTGCGCCACCCAGGCGCCCCCAAAGTAAGTTTTTATAGATAAAAAAAGTAGTATGGTTTTTATTTTGATTCTGAGAAATACATGAACAAATTTTGGAATTCTCTAAATCACAAGGCAATGTTCAAATGGACAAGAGGTAACTAGAAACTGAAGCACTCCACAAATGAAACAAAAATTTAACAGGAAAAAGCAGAGTATTTGCAAATATTGCCATTCATGTACCATCAGATGGGAAGTGAATAAAGAATATCTGAAAATTAATGCCATTGCTTAAGGCTTGATTACAGTAACAGTGCAAACAACAGCAACTCTCTTTAAGGAAATACAGAAAACAAGTATTACAGATAAACAGAAACACCCAAATAAGGATATCTCAACTTTAAGAACAATAGCTACTATGTCTCCCTTACAATATATAAACATTTAATTCACAGTCCTCCTCCTACTCTACCCCAATATGCTGGTTAATAATTGGAAGAGTCTGACTTACTCACGTCTCTACATACATTAAGTTACTAAGTTCAAGGTACTTTACTGTGGGAGATTAAAAGAAAGGGTCCTTACCCTACTCATACAAGAAACATTAGTTGCACACCTGTACTCCCTACTAGTTTCCAAGGTTACAAGAATAAATTAAGCAAGTCCTCCTCCCCCTGTACAAAGAGCTTGATACAGGGGAATCATAATGATAATATATGAGAAGGGGCATTAGAGAAACAGAAACTGTTATGGAAACTCAGAGGGAAACATAAAAAAAAGGAGGCGTCTGGGTGGTTCAGTCAGTTGAGCGTCTGACTTTTCAGTTCAGGGTCATGATCTCATGATCTCACGGTTCGTGAATTTGAGCACCATCTTGGGCTATCTTCTGTCTATGGTCGGCAGGGAGCCTGCTTTGCTCCAGATCCTCTGTCCCCCTCTTTCTCTCTGCCCCTCCCCCATGCTCTCTCTCAAAATAAATAAACATTTTTTTTAAAGTATTACTCATTGTAAAAGCTTAAAACACAGAAGGGGGGGGTATAGGCTAATAGTAAAAATACTCTTTCTCAGCATACACTAGCTGGCTCAGCTGGTAGAGAGTACGTGACTTTTGATCTCAGGGTTACGAGTTTGAGCCCCACATTTGGTGCAGATTACTTAAAAATAAATAAAATCTTAAAAAAAAATACTCTTTCTAACTCCCTTAATGCAGACACTCTGTAGTTTCCAATATAGCCTTCAAAAAAATTATCACTGCATACCTATGCAGAAGCCCTGTTTTAATCATAAATATTACTCATATTGTTCTGCAACTCTTAAATATACACCTTAGATATCTTTCCATATGAGCATATATGCATCTACTACATTCTTTTTAACAGAATAGAATTCTACTATATTTTGTTTAACTAGTTCCCTGCTATGGACTGAATGTGTCCCCCCTACATTATTTTGTAGCCCCAACCTCCAACATAAAGGTAGCTGGAGTTGGGACCTTTGGGAAGTAATTCAGTTTAGATGAGGTCATGAAGGTGGGGCCCCATGATGGGGTTGTATCCTTAAAAGATAAAGAGAAACCAAACTCGCTCCCTCTACCATGTGAGGTATCGGCAAGGCGAGAAGGCAGCTGTCCGCAAGATCAGAAGAGGACTCTTACCAGGAACCTAACTGGTCAGCACACAGATCCTGGACTTCATAGAACTCCAGAACTTTGAGGAATAAATGTCTGTTGCCACCCGGTCTGTGGCACTTAGTTGCAGCAGCCCATGGAGACTAAGATACCTAAGGACAGGTATTTAGGTTATTTTCACTTTTTGCTATTTCAAACAATGTTGCCAGGAGTTTCCTTGCTTGTCTTTGCGTATCTATGTCAATGTTTGTGTAGGATAAATTCTTAGAAGTTGAATCACGGGACAGAGTTTATGCATTTCTTAAACAGACACTGCAAAACTGCCTTCCTAAGAGATGGCACCAATTTACACTCCCAGAACAATCTTTGAGGGCCACTATTTCCAAATGGGTAAGAATTCTAAAAGAAGGAATAAGATATAGGTTAAAAAAAAAAAAGGCAGCATAAGGAAAGGTGGGACTATAGGATTGCTCTGGAAAGACAAGGTAGTTTGGGAGGGTCTGGAGCATAGGGCATACGCAAAAGTGAGCTACAAGACCATCTGGCCAGCCTATGAGGATCCCTGAGTGTCAAGCTAAGGGGTTTGCCCTTTTGCTTAGGAAGCAGTAAGGAGCCATTTTAAGGTTTCCCAGCAAGAAAATGATATGACTGGAGCTTTATCTTGGGGCAGTGATATGACAACAGTGGGATACGTGCAATGGAAGAGTAAGAGACTGGGGGTGGATAGCCTTACAACTGCTCTTGGAAGAGTAAAACTAGACAGGAGATGGAAATTGCATAGTGGAATCCCCTAGACTAAAATAGAAATAGGAGGCAAGTGAGAACAAAATCAAGAGTTACCGTCAAAGTTTCAACTGAGGGTGACTTGGTACTAATGGAATCAGACATCTACTTTTATTCATGCACATGCCGTATGTGAGGCTGGTGCAAAACAACCATGTCAAAGTATCCAGCAAGCGAACGGAAAGGCAAGCGGAGAAGGACCCAAGCTGCACATACACAAGGAAGTCGGCTTATGCAAGTGTAAAGAGGGGGCGATCACTGAGGAAAAGCATGACCAAGAAAGGGCTGAAAGCACTATTTTTAAGTAACCCCTATATTCCTAGAACAGGAGGTAGAAACGACACATCGAAAGCCCTGTAGCCTTTCTTATGTGGGGTTCCTCATCTGAACCAGAGGACACAGAAACTGTTTTCATGCCCTGTCTTCTCAATTCTCCCGAGAATGGTAAACAGTACCATTCAGGATGCCTAGCAAGTCAATTCATTGCATGCAATGGATGTCTTAGGGTATTAGGGCTTAAATCTCTCTTGGAACTCGGGTTGAGAAAACCGCTGGAGGAATGACAGTAAGTAAAACATTTCATGAGTGAGTAGTCAATAATACTTGAATACATCAATTCTCTGAATTACAAACCGATCAACTTTCTGACAAATTCATCTTCAACCACTAACAATGTGCTGGAGTCAACACACAGTCACAGAATGACCTCACCATCAATCGCCACCCAAACACTGCCTCCCCTCCAAACTTCGTTTCCCACTCATTCAGCTGGGCACCGGGGCCGGCGCGGTTCCCCACTTCCGCACGGGGGCCAGAGCCTCGGGACCAAGCTGCTCCCTCCCGCGGAGCGGCCGGGGTCCCGGCCGCCCGCCCCGCCCAGTAGCACGTACCCGGCGTCGGCTCCCCAGCCCCCAGGCCGTGGGGTGGCCCTGCCAGGACCCCGTCCGGGGACGTCGGCCCAGGAACACTCATGTCCTTCCCGCTGGGAACAGGGAAGGGGCGGTTGTGCAAACGGTCAGAGGCAGTAAGGGGGCAACCCACGCGTCCAGCGCCCAGCCGGACAGAAGTGGCGGTCGCACCCGGAAATGACGGAAGCGGAAGACGGTGTGACCGTCGGTCCACCGCCCCCTTTCTTGCCTCCGCCTCCACCTTCCGCCTCCACCTTCCACCTCCCGGACTACTACCCCCTAGCGCTCCTGGGACTTCGCGCCGACGTCATGGAAGGGTGGAGGGCGTGGCGTCAGTAGAGTTAGCTGTGCGGGACTTCCTGCGACCGATTGTCCGGGAGAGGGTGGAGAGGGCGCTCCCTGGTGGGTTGCGATTGTGTTGAGTGTGACCAGGCCGAGTTGGGCTTTGCTCACCGAAGCGAGGCACAGCTTTTCAGTTTCTTGTCCATATTAAGGAAACACCTTAAAAACAAGGACTGCGTGCTTTCCCTTCGGTTTGGACTATTAATTATATATATATATATGTATATGTGTGTGTGTGTATATATATATATATATATATATATATATATCCGTGTTTAGCTTTTTGAGCTTCAGCCTTACTAACTGGGGATTTGCCAGGATTCCAGCCTCCCCTTGTTGATTGTAGGTGAATGATTTTAAGGCCTGGGTTGCAGTATCTACTGGACAAATTCAGCCCCATTACCGGAAACTGCCAATGCAGTGATCCTGTGGGAGGTTGTCATGATTTTGATGAAAAACTTAGAAATGGGCAGATGCAGGGGCGCCTGGGTGGCTCAGTCGTTAAGTGTTGGACTTCTGTTCCGGTCGATCTCACCGGTCCTGAGTTCAAGCCTGTGTCAGCTGTGCTGACAGCTCAGAGCCTGGAGCCTGCTTCAGATTCAGTGTCTGGGTGTCTCTGTACCCCTCCCCTGCTTGTGCGCTCGCTCGCTCTCTCTCTTTCTCTCTCTCTCTCAAAAATAAATAACCATTAAAAAAAATCTTTAAAGAAATGGGCAGATGCGGCTTCAGACCAAATAAAAACAACATCAGTTATTCCCTCCTTTAGAGGCTCTCACCTTGAGTGGAATAATGGCTTCCTAACGTTGCACTCCAAAATTGCCTGTTCATTGTATTACAGGGCAGCCAAAGCTGTCTTCAAAACAATGAGGATTTATGTCAAGCCTCAGAAACATGAACCTGTTCTTCATTGCCCTATATCAGTGCATTCACACCCTTTTGGCTTCTTTCCTTTAAAGATTAGCTAGCTCCTTACTATCTGTGGTAAGCAGAATAATGCACCCCCCCCCAAAAAAAGATGTCCAGGGTCTTAACCCCCAGAACCTGTGAAGATGTTAAACTTCACCCACAATTAAGGTTGCTAGTCACTTGACTCTAAAATAGATTATCCTGGATTAAGTGGGCCAAGTTCAATCAATCAAATGCCTTCAAAACTGGAAAAGGGAGGCAGAAGAGGAGAAGTAGAGAGGGAGATGTGACTATGAAGAATGGTTAGAAAGGCTTTGAGAATACAGGAAGAGAACCACTGGCCAGGTGTGTGGTGACCTCTAGAAGCTAGAAAAAACAAGTAAGTGGATTCACCCTTAGAGCTTCTAGAATGAAACTTAGCCCTGCTGACATCTTAATTTTATCCCAATGAGACCTGTGTTAAGACTTCTGACCTATAGAACTGTAAGAAAATAAATTTATAATGTTTGTGGTAATTTGTTACCACGGCAATAAAGTAATGCACTACCCTTCAAACATCCTTTGTTGCATCCCAACATACTGCTAAAACTATGCCCTTTAATGTCTACAGTATTCTTACTCGTGCTTCAGAATATTCTATTCTTTTCAAAGTCCTACTCCTCTTCCAAGGCTTGACCAAAATAATACCTTTAATTTAAAATGATTCACAATCCCACCTACCCTTTCAACTTTCAGAAATTGTAGTAATAAACGTTCTCAACTACAAAGCATCCTCCTGCTGTTTAGCACTTAATCCATTCTTGTATTAGTTATTTCCCTTGACTTCCTTTATTCGATTTTAAACTCCAGACAGAAACTCTTATTCACAGAGAACCATAATGGGATCTCAACAAATATTTGATGAATGAATGAAGTATTGATTCTCCAGAGCCAAATTCCAAATACCTATAATCTCCAAAGTCTGAATCACGCAGGATTCAATTTTGGAGTGCAACATTAGGAAGCCATTATTCCACGCAGGATGGCCTTTTACAAGCTGCCTGGTAACCCGAGTTATTTGTTAGTATTATCCCAACTAGATATCAAAGCTTTTTAGAATAGATCTGTGTCCTATGTGTTGTCGGTAACCTCTTTACCTCTTATGGCAAATGCACAGTATTAAACATATTACTTGGATTTCAAAATACTGGTTATTTGAATTTAATAGGATGAAATTAGACTGTCACACCCTGCCTATTTTTATCATCTTGTCCTCTCTTCTATTTTGCTTTCAGCAAAAATTCATAAATAAAATAAAAGGAAATCATTAAAAAAGAGGTAAAAATTCTTGTTCCTGTCTACCAAGAATTTATATTCTACCACTTACATGTAGCAGAATTAGAGAACATGACAGTATAAATTATGTGGAACAGACCTAGAGGATTGTAAAAGGTGTAATGATGTAATATTAGTTTCCTGTTGAGCTATAACAAATCACCACAAACTTGGTAGCTTAAAACAACACAAATTCATTATCTGACAGTTCTGGAGGTCAGAAGTCAAAAATCAGTCTCAGTAGGCCAAAATCAAGGTGTTGACAGGACTGGTTACTCTGGAGGCTCTGAAGAAGGAATCTGTTTCCTTGCCTTGTGCAGCTTCTAGAGACAGACCACATTACTTGACTCCTGGCCCCGTATCCCATTGCCTTTTCTCCCTCTATTACCATTGTAGCATCACCTTCTCTCCTACTCTGATCCTCTGGGCTCCCTCTTACAAGAACCCTTGTGCTTACATTAATCCCACCTGCATAACCCAGGATCATTTCTCCATCTCAAGGTCCTTAATTTAACCCACATCTGCCAAGTACTTTTTGCCATGTAAGGTAACATTCACAGATTCTGGGGAATTGAAAGTGGACATGTTTAGGGGCAGGGGCCATTATTCAGCCAACCACAATTGCACAATTGGGAAGTAACTGGAGAAAATTTTTAAAAACTTAATAGAGGAAATGAACTTAAGCCAAACCTTGGAGGTCAGGTCAAATGTAATATGCAGAGAAAAAATAGTAAAGCCTTCCAACGGGGTGGGGGGGGGGGGGAACAACACACACCACCACAGGTAGCAAAACAATACTTCAGACTCAAGGACCTCAAAATGGTGCCTTTTGGGGAGACAAAACCAACACAGATTCAACAGTTAAAAGGTGTTCTATAGTCTTTTCGGCCAAAACAACTTAAGAAGACAAAAGATAACACAAAGTATAGTCACATAGCTCTGAAGAAGTTAGTCCAAAGAAACGATGTCTAGAAAGAGTTAAACACTGAATTTACTCATAGGGAAAGGAAAATAAGTCTACTGGTCCTTGAAACCAAAAAGAGAAGGAGCAAGTATAATGTAATAAATATGCCAAAACCATTTATTCACCTCAATTTTGTGGTTTACCTTAAATTTCCCTATATCCTTTATTTGTGCTAACTGAAAATGAGTAGGTATGTAGGAGGGGCTTTAAGTAAGGGGAAAAAATGTTAATACATGAAGATTTTCTCTTCCTTTTATTGATCAGGATATCCTACATTTAGAATGTGCTAAGATTTGATAAATCTACTCCCAGTTTGACCTACTTCTCTCACAGGATTTGCTTCACCCTTCTCCTTTATTTTTTTCCATCCTTTTCCAAAAACAGAAGAAAGAATGGGGAGGAGGGGACAAAAGATTTGAGTGAAAAAGATGTAGGAACCAGGGCCTGCAGAGAAAAGGGATGGAAAAGGGGAAGATAAACAGGAGAAAGACATTACAGCCCACGACCTTAAGCTTCTAGTGCATTAAAGTGTTGTGAATTTTGGGGTGCCTGGATGACTCAGTCAGTTGAGCATCTGGCTTCGGCTCAGGTCATGATCTCATGGTTTGTGAGTTCGAGCTCTGCATCGGGCTCTGTGCTGATAGCTCAGAACCTGGAGCCTGTTTCAGATTCTGTGTCTCCCTCTCTCTCTGGTCCTCCCCTGCTTGTGCTCTGTCTCTCTCTCAAAAATAAACATAAAAAAAAATTTTTTTTAAAGTGTTGCGAATTTGAACACATTTATATAGGGTATGTGCTCACAAAATAATAAAAAAGAAAAAAACGGGGTGGGGAACAGCTGGGTGGCTCAGTCAGTTAAGCATCTGACTTCAGCTCAGGTCACAATCTCACAGTCATGAGTTTAAGGCCTCCATTGGGCTCTCTGTGGTCAGGACAAAGCCTGTTTTGGATCCCCTGTCCCCCTCTCTGCCCCTTCCCCACTTGTCCTCTAAATAAGTAATCAAACAAACTTTAAAAAAGGAAAGAAGGGGGGCACCTGGATGGCTCAGTTGGTAGAGCATGCAACTCTCAATCTCAGGGTTGTGAGTTCAAGCCCATGTTGGGTGTGGAGATTACTTAAAAATAAACAAAATCTTTTAGAAAAATTAAAAAAGGAAGAAAGAACTGAAGCTAGGAAATCAGAGAAGTTGGGGTACTAAGAGAAAACAGTCTACCATTTTACCTATGGTTAACCAGTCTAAAAGGATTGCTCAAGCAATTTTAACCACTTTTCTCTAATACATTTACATGAAAAATATTTTACATTTGCAAACTGCTAAAATAATTCCATTCAATGCAATGCTCCTGCATTTTCCATCATTCTGTGAGAATTAATAAAGGATAACTTCACTACAGTAGAGTCAGGAGGCTAGAAAGGGAAACAGTATCACAGTACCACTCAATTACAGGAAAAATTACCAATTATAGACCCCAACAGAATCTTCAACAGGCAGAATCATCTTACACCCCCCAACAGAGAAAGATGTACATTGCATCTCCTATAAGAACCCAACCACCCTCGCAATTCAGCCAGTGTGAAACTCATCACACACTGAACTTTTGCTTTCCTTCAATGGACTTTCATTCAAAACAACCCCATCCAACTTCTTTCTTCTTCTCATAAGATAACATTATTCTCCCTCATTGCATTTACCTATGGTCTTGCTGAAGCTTATATGCCTTGAATTGCAATTCTTTGTCATTCCTACATAAACCCATTTTTGTTGGTAAAATAAATGACAGTTTTATTTTTAAGGTTAACAATTCCTTCCTTGTGCTATGTAGAAAAAAAACATATTTTGGGGTGCCTAACTGGCTCAGTCAGTTAAGCATCCGACTCTTGATTTCGGCTCAAGTCATAATCTCACAGTCTTTGAACCTGCTTAAGATTCTCTCTCTCGATGTAGAGGGGGGAGGAGGGAAGATGGAGGCGTAGGAGGACTCTGGGCTCACCGCGCGTCCTGCTGATCACTTAGATTCCACCTACACCTGCCTAAATAACCCAGAAAACCACCAGAGGATTAGCAGAACGGAGTCGCCGGAGCCAAGCGCAGACGAGAGGCCCACGGAAGAGGGTAGGAAGGGCGGCGAGGCAGTGCGCGCTCCACGGACTGGCGGGAGGGAGCCGGGGTGGAGGGGCGGCTCGCCGGCCAAGCAGAGCCCCCGAGTCTGGCTTGCAAAAAGCGGAGGGGCCTAACGGACTGTGTTCCGACAGCAAGCGCGACTTAGCGGCTGGGAGGTCATAAGTGAACAGCTCTGCTCAGAAAGCGGGAAGGCTGGAGGACAAAGGGAAGGAAAGCTGCTGAGCCCCCGACGACAGAGCTCAGTTTGGTGGGGAACAAAGGCGCTCGCCAACGCCATCTTCCCCGCCCATCCCCCAGCCAAAATCCCAAAGAGAACCAGTTCCTGCCAGGGAACTTGCTCGCTCCGCGCAAACACCCAACTCTGCGCGTCTGCGGAGCCAAACCTCCGGCAGCGGATCTGACTCCCTGCTGCTGCCACAGGGCCCCTCCTGAAGTGGATCACCTAAGGAGAAGCAAGCTAAGCCTGCCCCTCCTGCACCTGTGCACCTTGCCTACCCACCCCAGCTAAGACGCCAGATCCCCAGCATCACAAGCCTGGCAGTGTGCAAGTAGCCCAGACAGGCCACCCCACCCCACAGTGAATCCCGCCCCTAGGAGAGGGGAAGAGAAGGCACGCACCAGTCTGACTGTGGCCCCAGCGGTGGGCTGGGGGCAGACATCAGGTCTGACTGCGGCTCCGCCCACCAACACCAGTTATACACCGCAGCACAGGGGAAGTGCCCTGCAGGTCCTCACCACGCCAGGGACTATCCAAAATGACCAAGCGGAAGAATTCCCCTCAGAAGAATCTCCAGGAAATAACAACAGCTAATGAGCTGATCAAAAAGGATTTAAATAATATAACAGAAAGTGAATTTAGAATAATAGTCATAAAATTAATCGCTGGGCTTGAAAACAGTATAGAGGACAGCAGAGAATCTCTTGCTACAGAGATCAAGGGACTAAGGAACAGTCACGAGGAGCTGAAAAACGCTTTAAATGAAATGCATAACAAAATGGAAACCACCACGGCTCGGATTGAAGAGGCAGAGGAGAGAATAGGTGAACTAGAAGATAAAGTTATGGAAAAAGAGGAAGCTGAGAAAAAGAGAGATAAAAAAATCCAGGAGTATGAGGGGAAAATTAGAGAACTAAGTGATACACTAAAAAGAAATAATATACACATAATTAGTATCCCAGAGGAGGAAGAGAGAGGGAAAGGTGCTGAAGGGGTACTTGAAGAAATAATAGCTGAGAACTTCCCTGAAGTGGGGAAGGAAAAAGGCATTGAAATCCAAGAGGCACAGAGAACTCCCTTCAGACGTAACTTGAATCGATCTTCTGCACGACATAGCATAGTGAAACTGGCAAAATACAAGGATAAAGAGAAAATTCTGAAAGCAGCAAGGGGTAAACGTGCCCTCACATATAAAGGGAGACCTATAAGACTCGTGACTGATCTCTCTTTTGAAACTTGGCAGGCCAGAAAGAGTTGGCACGAGATTTTCAGTGTGCTAGACAGAAAAAATATGCAGCCGAGAATCCTTTATCCAGCAAGCCTGTCATTTAGAATAGAAGGAGAGATAAAGGTCTTCCCAAACAAACAAAAACTGAAGGAATTTGTC
>NW_024412415.1:11790492-11812250 GCF_014898765.1 Herpailurus yagouaroundi | reverse complement strand
GACAAATTCCTTCAGTTTTTGTTTGTTTGGGAAGACCTTTATCTCTCTTTCTATTGTAAATGACAGACTTGCTGGATAAAGGATTCTCGGCTGCATATTTTTTCTTTTTAGCACACTGAAGATATAGTGCCAATTCTTTCTGGCCTGCCAAGTTTCAAAAGAGAGATCAGTCACGAGCCTTATAGGTCTCCCTTTATATGTGAGGGCACGTTTACCCCTTGCTGCTTTCAGAATTTTCTCTTTATCCTTGTATTTTGCCAGTTTCACTATGATATGTCGTGCAGAAGATCGATTCAAGTTACGTCTGAAGGGAGTTCTCTGTGCCTCTTGGATTTCAATGCCTTTTTCCTTCCCCAGTTCAGGGAAGTTCTCAGCTATAATTTCTTCAAGTACCCCTTCAGCACCTTTCCCTCTCTCTTCCTCCTCTGGGATACCAATTATGTGTATATTATTTCTTTTTAGTGTATCACTTAGTTCTCTAATTTTTCCCTCATACTCCTGGATTTTTTTATCTCTCTTTCTCTCAGCTTCCTCTTTTCCCATAACTTTATCTTCTAGTTCACCTATTCTCTCCTCTGCCTCTTCAATCCGAGCTGTGGTGGTTTCCATTTTGTTTTGCATTTCATTTAAAGCGTTTTTCAGCTCCTCGTGACTGTTCCTTAGTCCCTTGATCTCTGTAGCAAGAGATTCTCTGCTGTCCTCTATACTGTTTTCAAGCCCAGCGATTAATTTTATGACTATTATTCTAAATTCACTTTCTGTTATATTATTTAAATCCTTTTTGATCAGTTCATTAGCTGTTGTGATAATTTCAATTTTATTACCTTCTCTCACTTGAGCTCAGGAAGTAAAATATAAAAAAAAACAAAAACCAAAACCAAAAAAAACCCTTCTGAGGATTCTCTCTACATTTTTTTTTTTTTTTACCATGACCCTTAGCCTTTGACCACGGAAGGAAGGATATCTGAGGAGGATCACCTGTAACCTCAGGTAGTTTTATTTGAAAGGGTAACTGTCCCTTCAGAATGAAAAGGCAGTTCAGACAGAAAATTGGTACTCAGGTAAAGAAAAATAGAGGGGAACAGTAGGAGTTACGTTAGCCTTAGGGTCTTTTGTCTCAGGTACCTCTTATGTTTTTATTTTTTTATTAGCCTTTTGTAACAAATCTTCAATGAGACTATTTTGGAATCTTGAAGCCTTTTGGAAGTTTCTGCACACCAATTAAAATGGGCCTCCCACTCTGTTTAATTTGGGAACCTTTGCTTTCAAATGTACTTCTTTATAAATTTTCGTTTAAATGTTTTTATTTTTGAGAGATAGAGCGTAAGCTGGGGAAGGGCAGAGAGAGAGGGAGACAGAATCTGAAGCAGACTCCAGGCTCCATGCTGTCAGCACAGAGCCCAACAGAGGGCTCGAACTTAGGAACCTCGAGATCATGACCTGAGCTGAAGTCAGATGCTTAACTGACTGGGCCACCCAGGCGCCCCCAAGTGCACTTTTTAAGTGAACAAAGATTGTCTAATTGAATGTTCCCCATAGTGGCCACTATAACTCTAGGTTATGTTTAATAAAGTTCTCTCATCTTTCTAGATATCTGCAACTTCTAGGACTACAGTTCTTAGACATAAAATTAGCAGGTGTGCTCAAAGGTACTACTCTTGACTCTTTAGAGTTTAAGGATTTCATTAGCTAAAGCTTTGGGTTTCTTGGAGCTGAACTAATACTTGAAAGGGATTTGCCGCGGGGTTGTGGATTGTGCATGTTTCACTGCGTACTTCATTGTATGGAAGTTTTCTTGAGGTTAGTGGGTGACCCAGTGTCGATCTAACCTGTTCTGTAACAAATTATCCTATCGAAGGAGTCTTCTTCAGGTGACAAGCTCTCTAACGGCTTTATATGCTCAACACATGCCCATCAGTTTTTGCAGCT
Organism: Herpailurus yagouaroundi; assembly: GCF_014898765.1. Classification (NCBI taxonomy): domain Eukaryota; kingdom Metazoa; phylum Chordata; class Mammalia; order Carnivora; family Felidae; genus Herpailurus; species Herpailurus yagouaroundi. Next base: position 11,810,321 of record NW_024412415.1, on the reverse strand, counting down.
TTTGGGCCTCCAAGATCCTGCTAGCGATAGCCTCTCTTGGCGCAAAGTAGGACAAACAAACGTTCACCTTAATATATCAGTAGAACTGCGTCCTGGCCATAAGCTGGTCCTCTGCACACTACCACCAATTTTCGTGGAATCCTGCTGAGGTTTTCCACCTGGGGATTTGTGGTCTGAGAGTCTAGAGGCTTGGCTGGGGGCAGACACTTCTGCCAGCTCAGCTGGGCTCCGGGAAATCATGCCGGCTCAAACGGCTCTGGCCATAACTGTCTGCCAGCTCAAACTGACCCGCTCTGTAAAGAAAAGCCAATTCGATGAAGAGCTCAAACACAAAATAGAGCAGAACTTAGACTAAGAGGAACTTGCCCCTGGAAACTGCAAGAAACACAAAGGGCTTGCGGGTAGAACACCTGTGATTCTCATTGTCTCCCCGTGCTGCTGGAAGTGTGCTTTGGATTCCACCACTGCCACCAAATCTATTAAATAACAAAATTCAACCAAGTAAATTTGAAGATCTAATTGGCTTTATTAAGCAACTCATGGGGCGCCCGGGTGGCTCAGTCGGTTAAGTGTCTGACTTCAGCTCAGGTCATGATTTCACGGTGTGTGAGTTCAAGCCCCTCATCGGGCCCTGTGCTGGCAGCTCAGAGCCCGGAGCCTGCTTCCGATTCTGTGTCTCCCTCTCTCTCTCTCTGCCCCACCCCGCTCACACTCTGGCTGTCTCAAAAATAAATAAACATTAAAAAAAAACAATTCATGAATCAGACAGCACCCCACCTAGCAAGTAGAGAGGTGGTCCAAGGAGTTGTACAAAATGGAAGGTTTTTATAGACAGAGGGTGGGGACAAGAAAGTTACTAGCAAAAGAAAAGGATTGTTCCAGAAGAAGCTGTTTGTTAGGAAGAAAAACAAGAGGACTTATCATGCAGATTTCCTCCTCTTTTTTGGTGGATGGAGAGGACCCAGGTGACAGACTCATGGGCAATGATGAAAAGAAACATTTCCTGACTAACCAGTTAAGGCTACATTTCTTGGGGAGGTTGAATCTGCAATTACATTGGGTATTATGCTCTGGTTTGGAAACTCTAAGTGACACCATTTAGGGCCTGCAATTTTCTTTTCTCTCTCTATTTTTTTTAACAGACCCATTCCTCACCTTTCCCTTCTCTGCTCTGTATCACGGGCGGTCTGTGGTCCCTGTTGCCTGTGTGTGTCATGTGGCTTCCAGCTGGGTTTGGCCAGTGTGGAGCACTAGTAGGGACCAGAGGCTGGGAGGTCGGAAGGGGGGAGTAAAAGAGAAGTTAGGGTCTTTGTCCCTCCTTCCTCTCTGCCTTAGAAAGCTCCCTTAGCTGGCTCTAGCTTCCCACTGGAGAGCCCTACCATGATTTCAGCTTTACCAAGTATGTCAGTCAGGGTCCAGTCATTGGAGAGAGAACCTACACTGTACTGCGAATGGGGGAAGTTTAGTACAAAGAATTATTCACTATAACAGACACTGGACTAATAGGGGATTGGCCAGTAAGAAATAAAGGGAACTCTAAAGAATTTAAAAATAGCAGATATAAGGAACAGTCACCACCTTGGGGCTGAGATAGAGAATCCAAGTACAATCCTTCCCAACCTCCCCAAAACAAAGATCTAGATCTTACTGGAGACAGAATCGTCATGGCTCACTGGATGGTGGAGAAGTTTGCTGAGGCGCCATGGCAGCAGAACTTACTGAGGTACGGAGGGTAGCCAGCTACAGGCAGATGCCTCACTTTGCAACTCACTGCAAAGCTACTCTAGGGAATGCTGGGAGACACTGCCTGCAGGGGGGTACCATGTGCTACTGGCTAGGGGATACTGCAGAAGCTGGGCACTGCAGATACCATGCATGCTGCAGAAGCCAGGCTCTGCAGAGGCAAAACTGTGGGAGCACTGGTAGGAGAAACACCTGGGAATCTGGAAAAGGAAGTGGGGTGGGGGGGGACTCAAAATTCCTTCTGAAATGACTCTCCAGTGCCTCCTACTGACAAAGCTTACCATTATGCCTACTGACAAAGGAGAAATACTCAGATGGAGCAATATTTATACTGCTGCATAATATATTACCACAAAGTCAGTAACTTACACAATACAAATTTATCATCTCACTCCTTCTGACACATTTTGTCTGGGTCTCTGCTTAGGATCTCACAAGCCTGAAATCAAGGTTTCAGCTGCTGCACCCTCATCTGGAGGCTCAGTGAGGGAATGACCCATTTCCAAGTTCATTGACGTTGCTGGCAGAATCTAGTTCTGAGCAGATGTAAGACTAAAGTCTCTGTTTTCTTGTTGACTGTTGACTGAGGACCACTCTCAACAACTAGAGGCCACTGTTGCCATGCGGCCCCATCATAGGCCCTCTTAAACTTTGAATCTCTTGTTTTAGGAGAGAACACAGTCCCTTTTAGGGGTCACCTTGGTGCCATGCCCACCCAGGAAAATCACCCTTTTGATTAACTCAGTCACCTGATTTGAGACATCAACTACATTTGCAAAAGTCCTTTTCCTTTGTCATCTGGTGTAATCCAATCAGACGTGTGAAATCCATCATAATCACAGTCCTACCCACACTTAAGAGGAAGGGATTATACGGTATGTATACCAAAGAGGTAGGGGTCTTTGGGGGTCATCTTAGAATTATGCCTATAGGCAATGAAGGGTAAATCTGGAGTGGAATAACTCTAGCTCCTGGGTTCCAGAAACATCACCTCCTCTCCAGCCAAGAAGAAAGCAACTGTCAACCATTGCTAAACTCTAGGTTGCCCTACCACCCCTGTTGATTTCTTGTCTGCTTCCTCATCCATATGTTATGACTCCCTGTACTAAATTCTGTGTTTCAAATACTCAGAATAGGGTTTTTTTTTCCCCTCTAGTTAGACTTTTATTAAGATAAAGTTTTGCTGGCGTGTTTTCACTCAGGCAACTTTGGGTAAAACCATAAAAGTGGCAAAGTTTATACATGGAACTGGGGTCTGGATCACCTGCCTTTGCAGTTAATTTTACTCTTCTGACCCTGCTTGTGCCCAATTCAGATGCACCAGTCCCAAATTACAATGGTTTATTATTAGATTCATTTGGCTTTATGACTGGGTGGGTCTTACAGAACCTAGCTCATAGCAGTCTGGCCACATCGATACACGATGTTACATAATCAGATGCTCCATTTCTATCAAGGTTCAGTAGCATAATGGGAGCTGATTTTCAAAAGGGTTTTAAGTTTTGTGCAGATTGTGGACCTTGTTCCAGAACCTAGGGTCTACATAGTGATACTTTTATTGGGGTTTGCCAATAAAACTGCACAAGGCAGCCTTTCCCACCATTAATACCTCCAACATTGGGGTGCCTGGATGGTTCAGTCAGTTGAGAGTCTGACTCCTGGTTTTGGCTCAGGTCATGATCTAGCTGTTGCATGAGTTTGAGCCCATCAGTCTCTGCACTGACAGTGCGGAGCTGGCTTGAGATTCTCTCTCTCTCTCTGCCTCTCCCTTGCTCACACTCTCTCCCTCTCAAAACAAATAAATGAACTTAAAAAAAAAAAAGCGTGTCTGGGTGGTGCAGTTGATTAAGCATCTGACTTTGGCTCAGGTCATGATCTCACAATTCTAGGGTTTGAGCCCTGCATCGGGTGAATTTGAGTCCCACATCAGGTGAGCTTGTGCCCTGCTTCAGATGAGCACAAACCCTGCTTTGGGTGAGCCCCGTTTGTCTCTCTCTCCCTCTCTTTCTCTCTCTCTGCCCTTGCTCACTTGTGCCCTCTTTCTCACAATATAAATACACACACACATACATACATACATACCTCCAACATCATAAGGTCTTGTAAGTTCCAGGCAACGGTGCTGTTTATTCCATCAACTCCAGGAAGTCTTCCATGTTACTCAGTAAATGGGCTGGAATGTGGAATATGCTGTCTCCAGAACCCAGAGAAATCTATGAGGTGTTGTGCTTCCTTCTTAGTCGTGGGAGGTACAATTGTCAGGGGTGAGAGTGTGTCTACGTTGTGTCAGTAGAAGTCTCAGTCCTGGGACTCCCCATGAGAGGATTTTCATGGGGATCCATGCCCAGAATAAAGACGGTCAGAAGGAAAGTAGCAAGTAGATGCAATTTATTAAAGAAAAAGTACACTCGCAAGGTGGGAGAGTGGACAGACCCTAGGTTGTTTTGGCATTGGATATTATTGGGTCTTTGTGGGTTGGGAGGAACTGTGAGGTACAGTGGGGTGGTCTCTAATGGAGTCTGTTTCCAATCATTTGGGACACTCATCTCACAGGTTGGGAGGGGGAGTTTTTGACCATACAAGGTTTGTGCCAGAACTGTAATGGCACCTGGGTAAAAGTGCGGGGCTCGGTGGGGTGGGGAGCCTGTGCCCACAAGGCAAATGTATTATAATGAGCCTAGGGGTTACCCTAGGGCAAAAGTGGAAGAGAAGAGTGCATGTTCTGCACCTGTGCCTCTTTATCTGTGAGGCCCAAAGTCTTGGAAGCCACGAGGTCAGGATGTTGAGCTCCAGGGCTTATAATGTGTAACTTTTTTTTTTTTTTTTATTACCTTCCTTGCCTCCAGCGCTTGTCTCTATCATTCCTCTTCAAGGACTTGGGACTCTGCCTCAGGGCATTCCTTCCATTGCTCTATTCTAACTTCTACCTAACATAATTACAATAAGTTGACCTTTACTTTAGAGGAAAATGTCCTGACCTACCCAGACCACTGGATCTCTAAAAACTGATGTTTTGGCCATTGAATCTTCAAAGGGCTTATCTCCCACTGACTGGAGCACAGGTGTCTTTCCAAGTTCACCAATATACTTGCGCCTTCTGGCTCATCTAGTCTAATGAAGTCATCCATAAATATAATAGACCAATGTGACATTTCTGCATTTCCAGGTGGTCCAGGTCCTTTTGTACTATATTACATCTGAAGATAAAGTTAACATGGCCCTAGGACAACAACATAAATGTGTATTGCTGTATGCATCCCACAGGAATACAAACTGCTTCTTTATTTTCTTTTCTTACCAGGATGGAAAAGAATGCATTCATCATATCAGAAGTCTGTACTTGAGACCATATTAATCTCCTCTGGCAAGGACTTTAGCAGACTTCACCCACTGAGCTCTGGATCTGAAAGCTGACTCTGATATGGAAACTGGGCAAGGAATCATGACTTTTTGGGGGGTGGCTGTTCTCAGCCTCCTGATCATCCATTCTTGATTTCTTATTTTACAGATTGAGCAATACTCAAAACTCCTATTCATTGTCCATTCATCTTGCTCCTAGACACACATCTCTTTGGGGGAAGAGGTTTGTTTGTTTGTTTGTTTGTTTGTCTGTTTATTAAGTTTTATTTACTTAAGTATTCTCTACACCCAACGTGGGGCTCAAACTCATGACCCCAAGATCAAGAGTCAAACTCTTCTGACTGAGCCAGACTGGCACCCCTAGACATACATCTTCCTAACTCCTTCATAACTCCACCCTTTTTTCTTATGATAATTGTCCCCACTTTGCTCCTGATGGTTTTAGTCCTACCACTCAGCCTCCGTGACTTTAGGATCCTATTATCCCCATGGTTCTCAGGTGGTTCAGTCTTATAATGATGGAGCTTAGAGCTGAAACCCTGGCCTGCAGAAGACAGTCACCATGAAGTTTCTCAATGATTCTGGTGCGCCTTTTACCAGCACATTCCTTATCACTTTAGTAAATGAGATATCATCCGGATTCTTCTGCAGAACATGGTAAACAAATGGGTTTTTCAGACTTATATAATATATCCACTTTAGAATACACATTTCTCTGAGCCTTTTAATCCTCTACTGCTTCCAAAGCAGTTCTGAATTTTCTATTTCAGAATAGAAATTTTCTATTTTCTATTTTTCAAAGCTTCCTCAAAAAACCATTCCTGCAGCAAATTAACACTATTCCCCAGAGTATTAAATCCTGCTATAGAGATTGCTCTCATAACCATAAATTCTTCTTTATCCAATGTTTATACCTTACCTCCATTAATCTAACATCCTTAGATCCAGTCCCACTTACATTCTCCCAGCTCCTGCCAATATATGTTGGCTAGACACTGCAGCTTCTTTAGCTATAGTCCATTCCTTCCCTGAGTAGTTATGGAATGTGCTAGGTTATACTGTTACTTGACCCTAGTCATTAGTCTGATGGCCAGGAGGTGAGATGGGGGTTGATTATGGGGAGCAAGTACATGCTGTCTAACAGAGTGAAGGCCTCGACATCATCTTCAAGTAGAGGAGGATAAGTGGCCTTCAGCTGGAAGGAATGGGTTACTTCTTCAGGCCCAGAGGGGCCAAGGGAATCCAAGGATTCCAGATTTTCAAGTTCATCAACCCAGATAAGATATCCCCATCTCAAGTTTCAGGGTCCCACTCCTTCCCATTCAAGACCCTAACCTTGGTGTAACAGACTTGGCATGGCTAAGAATTCACTCTTCTATGGGGTTGTGCTACTATTTATAAAGTCTTGGACCCAATCTTCAACTTTTGCTTCCATCTGGCTGCAGGATTTGAGAGTCTGCTTATATGCTGCCAGGAAAGTCCTCTGGCTTTTCATATTTCATCTTGAATTGGAAATTAATTGCCCTCAATATTTTGTTGCTTTTTTTTTCTCCAATGCTTCAGTAGCATACAGCAAGAGCCATTAAATTCCATAGTCCTTATAATTACTACTTCTCCCAAACATTTCAAGGAACTGAGTTATTATACCTTGCATCCCTTCTACTAGAGCCCTATCCCAGTTCTCCACCAGTGAAAGTTTTAAATAAGTTTTTAAAAAATGTTTATTTATTATTTTTGAGAGACAGAGAGAGAGAGAGAGAGAGCACAAGTAGGGGAGGGCAGAGAGAAAGGGAGACACAGGCTCCAGGCTCCAAGCTGTCAGCACAGAGCCTGATGCAGGGCTCGAACCCACAAACCGTGAGATCATGACGCCTAACTGGCAGGTAGGAAGGTAGGCGCCCCTACCACCAGTGAAAGTTTTAGTAACTACACAGCTGCAGCATGCCAGGCACTCTCAGAGCTTCACCTACTGCCAATGATAGATCCTTATTGCTGAAGTGGGCTTCATTGCTAGGACAGTTTGGCCACCAACATTCCTAGATGGGACTGCCTAGGAAATAGATTCTGCATTAGAGATTTGTATACAGGAGGCTTATGGGAAGGTACCTTAAGGAACAATACCTGTCAGGAAGTGAGAGAAGAGTGATTGGCTAGAAGGAGATGAATTGAACTGTTTACGAGTTGCATCAGAGGCTTCAATTGATCCTGCGAGTTGTCTCAAATAGAGGCATTGGCTGGACCTTTTATACCTGCAATTAATCATTGGATGCAGGTATCCCCTAGGAAAAGGTGTGTAACTGGGCAAATTAGTGCCCTTCAGCAAGGACCTTAGCCGTGTATACCACCAGCTGTCAACATACACAGCAGGTGGGAGAATTGGCACCTCTGTCCTGAAGGAGGGATAGAGAAGCACACCACAACATCTACTATAGTTAGTTTCTGCTCACAAGATTCACAAGCCAAGAGAAAGGAGAGATGTATTGAAGCAGTCCAAAAGAGATTAGACAACTATTATATTTTTAAAAGGATTTGCTTCTTAGATAGGAAATGCTTGGAAATGGGTTAATAATGAAAGAATAATTTTCATTTTGACATTACAAGTAAACTGAGGTCATTTCTGAATTCCTTGACATTCCTGATGACAACTTTCCCTGAGTTTCTATTTGATCACTTCCCAGTTTCCTTCACAAACACCTTTTCTAACATCTTCCCCACTCCTCTAAACATGTAGCCTATGTGTCTTCCTCAGTCCTCTGCTTTGCACTTCCTTTCTTGTCTATTTCACTTTGTTCCTTAAGTGCAAAGGACACCCAGATCTACGAATCCAGCTCTCACCTCACTTCTGAGCTCCAGAATGTATTCCTGCTACCTGCTGGCCATCCCTTCTATCTCACTTCAAATTCAACACATCAAAAACAAAATTCCTTTTTTTAAAGGTTTTTATTTATTCATTTATTTAATTAATCTCTACACCCAACATGGGGCTCAAGCTCACAACCCTGAGATCAAGAGTCACATGCCCTTTTGACCGAGCCAGCCAGGTACCCTAAAACAAAATTCCTTAATAGAACATTCAAGGGCCATCACAATCTGGTCCCCATCTAATTGAGCTATTGCTCCTCTATATTCACTGACATTCTGCCTTTTCTGCTGGTTAGTTTTGGGATATACATACAGTTCTTTCTGACTGGATACTCTGTTTAGACTTCTCCATTTAACAGAATTCAGTTTGCTGTCCAAATTCCAAGTTGCATGTCACTTGATTTAAGAAATCTTTCCTCACACTACCATTAGAATTAATCTCTTCCATGAGGCCTCATTTATACCTCCAATAAAAGGGCGCCTGGATGCATCAGTTTGTTGAGCATCCAACTCCTGATTTTGGCTCAGATCATGATCCTAGGGTTGTGGGATCTAGCCCCATATTGGGCTCCATGCTAAGCATGGAGCTGGCTCAAGATTCTCTTTCTCGAAAGAAAGAAAGAAAGAAAGAAAGAAAGAAAGAAAGAAAGAAAGAAGAAAGAAAGAAAGAAAAAAAGAAAGAAAAAGAGAGAAAGAAAGAAAAAGATTCTCTCCCTCTGCCCCTCTCCCCCATTTGCACATGCATGCTCTGTCTCTCTCTTTCTCTAAAATTAAAAAAAATTAAAAATATATATATCTCAAATAAAGAAGTTACCATTGTCTACCCTGTATTATGGTTATTGAATTTGCATCTGTCTTTTATGAAGGTTGTGAACTCTCTTCAGGACTTGCACTATCAAGTAGTTTCACTCATCTTTACACATTTATTGCCAGTCTTTTGCCTAATGTAGGGTTTATTTTAGCTAGGGTACATATTCAGTTGCTGTGGCAAAGACCAAGGTAATAGTGGCTCAAACAAGATAGAAAAAAGTCTATCTCTCTCACACAGGGATGTAGGTTCCTTGTAGCTCGTAGCTCTGTCACCATTTGAGTGTCGGCCTCATGTGTATGTCTTAGAGAGCCCCACTATATCCACATGTCAGGCAGTGGGATGGAGAAGGAGGAATGGAGAGAAAGAACACACCTGCCATGGCGTGACCTGGAATTGCACATACACTTCCACTCAAGTCCCACTGGACAGAACTCAGCCAAACTTAGCTGTGGAGAGGTTGGGAGATGTAGTCTTTTACAGAACAGTCACGTACTCAGGTAGAACATTGGGAGGAAGGAGAAAATGGATGTTGGAGAGAAATTAGCAGTCTTGCCACAGAATCAATGAAAGCCTGCTTTAAAAGATAACATTAAAAAATATTTACTTCACTTGCAGAGATGTGCTAGCAGATTGGGAAAGAGGAAAGGTAAAAAAGAAAAAAAAATAGGCATGATTGCTGAGTGGGAAAGAGAGGAAAAAGAATGAGAGAGAGGGGAGAGAATCAGAAACTCCTTTTGAGTTGACACTATCACTAGATGCCCCCAGCTGACTGGAGTCCAGTTCTCTCTCAAAAAGATGGTCTTTCCTCCCTCAGCAAAGACTTCTTCAAAGCCACTTTGGCCATACAGTGGATTCACATGTCTGATTTGAGCCAGAAATAAGAAACAACTCAGACTGTCACAGCCAATAATAATTCCAAGTAACTAGATACCTTATCTATTAAGAGTTTCCTTTCTTTCAAATTACTATTTGCCAAAGCCTTCTAGAGTAGCTGTGTTTCCCCCTCTATTTAAGGGAGAAAGAGGACAGAGAATGGGAAGATGGACTCACAGCAAAGACTTTTAGGAAAAACTATTGTCTTTGCAGCTTATACTATATTCTCTGTATTAACCAAATTTAAAGACTAGATTTATTAGCGGGACTAGAAGATGTCCAATGTCCCTTCCATAATACATTCACTTCCCCTTCCTTGTTTCTCTTCCTCCACCCCCTCTCTTAGCCCTAATTGTTATAAAAGTTATTTCTTAAAATCAGGCATACTCCCAAACTGGAAACAACCCAAGTATCCAGCAGAAAAGAACAAATAAACAAACCAGAGTCTATTCACACAGTAGAATCCTAGGCAACAGCAAAAGGATCAAAGGATTGGTACACACAACATGGAATAATCTCAAAATCATTATGCTGAACAAAAGCAGACAGACACAAAGGAGTAAGTACACTTTGTATGATCCCATTTGCAATATGCTGTAGAACTGTCAAGACTAAGCCATAGTGATAGAAAGCAGAAAAGTAGTCACATGGACCTGAGGGGAAGGGGGTTGACTAACGAGAGGCACAAGGAAACGTTTTGGCCTTTATTTTTTTTATTGTGGTTAAATGCATATAACATAAAGTTTACCACTTTTAAGTGTGCACTGTGTGGCATTAAGTACAATCACATTGTTGGGAAGCCTTCACTATCCTCATTTTCCCCAACTGAAACTCCATACCCATTAAATACTATCTCCCCATCCCCCTCCCAGCCCCGTATAACCACCATTCTACTTAGAAAAAAAAATTTTTAATGTTTCTTTTTGAGAGAGAGACAGAGAGAGAGAGAGAGATTGACAGTGCAAGATTGACAGGGCAAGAGAGAGAGAGATTGAGAGGGTCGGAAAGGGAGATACAGAATTCAAAGCAGGCTACAGGCTCTGAGCTGTCATCACAGAGCCCTATATGGGACTGGACCTCACAAATTGCGAGATGATGACCTGAGCCAAAGTCAGACACTTAACCGACTGAGCCACCCAGGCACCCCTCTACTTTTTATCTTTATGAATTTGACTGTTCCAGGTACCTCATTCAAATAGAATTATATGATATTCATCCATCTGTGATTAGCTTATTTCACTTAGCAGAATGTCTTTAAAGTCCATCTGTGGTATAGCATGTGTCAGAATCTCCTTCACTTTTAAGGCTAAATAATATTCCATAGCATGTATATTCCACATTTTGTTTGTCCACTCATCTATCGATGGGCAGTTGGGTTGCTTCCACCTTTTGGCTACGTGGATAATGCTACTATGGACACGGGTGTACAAATATCTGTTGGAGCCCCTGCTTTCACTTCTTTTGGGTGCATGCTCGGAAGTGGAATAGCTGGATCATGTGGTAATTTTAATTTTTTGAGGAATTGCCATAACATTTTCCACAGCAACTGCACCATTTTACATTCCCACCACCAATGCACAAGGGGTCCAATTTCTCCACATCCTCGCCAACACTTGTTTTGTGTTTTTTAATAATAGCCATCCTAATGGATTAAAGTGGTATTTAATTGTGTTTTTTTATTTGAATTTCCCTCATGATGACGTTGAGCATCTTTTCATTTGTTTATTGTTTATAGATCTTCTTCAGAGAAATGTTTACTCAAGTCCTTTCTCCAATTTTTAATCAGTATGTTTTTGTTGTTGTTGTTCTTGGGTTGTAGGAGTTCTTTATATATTCTGGATACCAATCCCTTTTCAGATATAATTTGTAAATATTTTCTCCTATTCCATGGGTTGCTTTTTCTTGTCGATAGTGTGCTTTGATGCACAAAAGTTTTAAATTTGGAGGAAGTACAACTTACCTATTTTTTCTTTAATTGCCTGTGCATTTGGTGTCATATCCAAGAAATCGTTGCCAAATCCAGTATCATGAAGTTTCTCCCCCTATGTTTTTATCTGAGTTTTATAGTTTTAGCTCTTATATTTAGGTCTTTGATCCATATTGACTTGATTTCTGTATATGATGTAAAATAAAGGTCCAATCTTATTTTTTTTCATTTGGATATCCAGTTTTTCCAATACCACTTGTTAAAAAGACTGCCCTTTCCCCACTGAATGATCTTGACGCCCTTGAAAGTCATTTGACCATTGATGTGAGGGCTCATTTATGGGCTCTCTGTTTTAGTCCATTAGTCCATATGTCTGTGTTTATGCCAGAATAGTTTAGATTACTATAGCTTTGTAGTAAGTTTTGAAATTGGGAATTGTGTGGCCTCCAACTTTGCTCTTCTTTTCCAAGATTGTTTTTGCCTAATCAGTGTCCTTGAGGTTCCATATGAATTTTAGGATGGATTTTTCTGTATCTGCAAAAAATGTTGAAATTTTGATAGGGCTCACATTGAAACTATACATTACTTTGGGTCGTACTAACATATGAAATAAGGAAAATATTGATGATAAAAAAGTTCTATGTCTTGACTGTGATGATACATGAGTGCATTATGTTTCAAAATTCACAGAGCTGGGGCACCTGGGTGGCTCAGTCAGTTGAACATCCAACTTGGGCTCAGATCACGATCTCATGGGTCATGAGTTCAAGCCCCACACTGGGCTCTCTGCTGTCAGCGCAGATCCTGTTTCCCTCTCTCTGCCCCTCCTCTGCTGTGCTCTCTCTCAAAAATATTCATTAAAAAGAAATTCACAGAACTGTATGCTTAAAATGAGTATACCATATTGCACATCAATTATACCTGAATAAATTGATTAAAAACTTTTATTTATTTATTTTTTTTTTTAATTTTTTTTTCAACGTTTATTTATTTTTGTGACAGAGAGAGACAGAGCATGAACGGGGGAGGGGCAGAGAGAGAGGGAGACACAGAATCGGAAACAGGCTCCAGGCTCTGAGCCATCAGCCCAGAGCCTGACGCGCGGCTCGAACTCACGGACCGCGAGATCGTGACCTGGCTGAAGTCGGACGCTTAACCGACTGCGCCACCCAGGCGCCCCTATTTATTTATTTTAAATGTTTATTTTGAAAGAGAGAGTGAGCAGGGGAGAGGTGGCAGGGGTGTGGAGGGAGAGAATCCCAAGCAGGCTCTACCCTGTCAGTGCAGTACTGGCTGGGGGGGGGGGGGGGGGGTTCCATCCCAGGAACTGTGAGATCATGACCTGACCTGTACCCAAGTGACAAATGCCTAACGGACTGAGGCACCCAGGCGCCCCTTGATTAAAAACTTTTCAGATACTGTAGACTAGGTGCTGGAGAAACCTGTGCCAATGGACACAGAAAAGAAAAAAGGGCTCAAGATATTTTATTCTCTCTCTAGCCAAAGGATCTGGAAAGGAGTGGACCAAACACAGAAAGCTGAATTAGAAATGGTTGGCATACCAGGAGACTGAAGGGAAGACGTAGGACAATGAGAAGCAGTTACCGTACCTGTGGGCAATCTTGGACTTTTGAATAGGCAGGGGCTTTCATTCTATTCTTGCCCAACCTCACCTCACACATAGTTAGCTATTTGTATTTTATTATTGTTTTATTCCTTTGGTTCTTGAAGATTTCTTCATAAAATGAAAATAGCCTTGGGAAGCATTCAGCTTTCATCAGTTAACATTTTAGTTACCAATTAAACCAGTGGGTAAAAGCAATGGGGTGTAGTGGTTAGTTTTATATGTCAATTTGGTTAGACTATAGCTCCCTAGTTACTCAATCAAACACTAATTTAAGTGTTACAGTGAAGGTATTTTGTGAATATGAATTAAATCCATAACCAGTTGATTTTATTTAAAAAAATTTAAGTTTATTTATTTTGAGAGAGAGAGCATACACACAAGCAGGGGAGGAGCAAATGGAAGGAGAGACAGAATCCCAAGCAGGCTCCACCCCATCAGCTAAGAACCTGATGTGGGTCTTGAACTCATGAACTATGAGATCATGACCTGAGCCGAGATCAGGACCTGAGCCAAGATCATGACCTTAGCCAAGATCCAGAGTCGGGTGTTTAACTGACTGCACCACCCAGGCACCCTATAATCAGTAGATTTTAAATAAGAGAGATTATTGTAGATAATCTGGGTGGACCTGACTCAATAAGTTAAAGGATTTTAAAGGAAAAACTGAGGTTGCTCTGAAGAAGAAATTCCTCTGTACAGAACAGCTTCAGCTGGTGCCCAGGAGTCTCAGTCTGCTCTTCTTAATGGCCTACCCTACCAGTGTGCCTTGCCAGACCACCACAGTCCTATAAACTAATTCCATGCATTAATGTCTTATTAGTTAGGGGTAGGGGGATAGGCAGGGAGAGGCTTGCAGAAGGAATAAAGGTAGAGGAACAGCAAAGGGAGGGCTGACAGGGTAGTTGATTTGACAATTCTATCCCAGGTAGGGTGTATTTGGGGAAAGTAAAAGCCAAAAAAAAAAAAAAACAACAAACAAACAAAAAACCCCAAAAACAAACAAACAAAAAAACCCAGGAGCCAGAGGACACAGAGTTCAAAGTAAAGGAAGCAAGAAAGGTGGGGACACTGCACCAAAAACTCACTCTTCTTCAACAGCTTTAATTATTGCCAGCAGTGGGGGTAGAGACAGAGTATTGACTTTCTGATAGAACCTTGAATCTGCAGGTTGTATGAAAGTTATTCCTTGGAACACCACAAGTTCACATTTGCTACTTTGTGCATTCCTATTCCTTTGTGTAACCAGAGAGGTAAATGTATACCTTTGCAATTAATGCTTCCAAATCATCTGCAAAGTCAAATGCACCTGAACAAAAAGAAAGGAAGGAAGGCAGGAAGAAAAAAAGAAAGAAAGAAAAAAAGAAAGAAAGAAAAAGAGAAAAGAAAAAAGAAAGAAAAAAGAAAGATCAGAGGGAATTGAGTTTCTTCTATATCTAGAGTGTTTCCCCAAATACCATGGATAATTCTGGCAAATTTTCCAGAAACTAGTAGGTATTCTAAACTAAGTGCATATTTGAATAATTCAATAGGAAGAATATAATTCAGATAGGATGTTTGGATAAATACATACTTTAATAAGCAAGTTAGTAAAAAGATGGCAGTGTATATGAGTTTTGAAAGAATAAAATAACCCTTGACTATAGTACAATCTTCAGGGGACTTTAAGAAGGCAACTACATGCAAATGACAAAAATCAAGAATAAGCGAAAAGTCAGAGATCCAAAACTGGACAGACTTAAAATTATACCAAATATTAAAGGAATTAGCAATTGGATGAGAATTGTAAAAATTCACCTGGTAGGCTAGAATTTTTCACATAGAAATTACATGAAAAAGAAGTAAGTTAAAATAAATTAGAAAATCTTTGCTATAAAAAAATTTTGGGTTACTATTGAAACACGATAACATGGATGAATTTCAAAAACATTGTGTTTAATGAAAGGAGCCTGTACTAAACAATGTATACCGTGTTTACATAAAGTTCTAGAACAGGAAAGACTGATTTATGACATAAACTAATCAAAACAATGGCTAGTTATGGGGGATAAGGAAAGGGATTGACTGGAATGAACAAGATGAAACTTTCCAGCACAATTATTAGTCATCAGGAAAATACATACAAAGTGCAAGTTAGAACTACAATGAATTACTCCAATGAAAACTATGCACAAAGATAGGCATATAAATCAATGGAACAGAACTGAGAGTCCAGAAATAAGCCCACACATTCGTGGTCAATTGTTTTCCCACAAAATAGCCCAGACAATTCAATGAAGAGAATAGCCTTTTCAACAAATGATGCTGGGACATCTGGATATCCACAGGTAAAAGATGCAGTTTGGGCCCTTCCTTCACACCATACACAAAAATTAACTCAAAGTGGATTATAGATTTTTTAAAATGTTTATTTTGCGGGGGGGGGGGGGAGGACATGAGTGGGGGAAGGGATGGAGAGTGATGGAGAGAGAGAGAGAGAATTCGTATGGAGCCCCAGTGCAGGGCTCAAACCCACAAACCATGAGATCGTGACCCGAGCTGAAATCAAAACTCAGATGCTTAACCAACTGAGCCACCCAGGCACCTCGGATTATAAATTTATATGTAAAAGATAAAGCTACAGAACTCCTAACAGAAAAAAATAGATGTAAATATTTGTAACTTTGGATTAGGCAATGATTTCTTAGCTCTGACACCAAAAACACAAACAAAAAAAGAAAAATAAATCAGAATTCAACAAAATTAAATGAAAAGAAACCCTGACAATACCCCATGTTGGTGAGGATTAGCAGTAACCTCTTATACTTTCCTAATCGAGGTATAAAATGGTATAAACTCTTTGGAAAGCTGGAGGTTTCTTATCAAGTTATACATGTAGCACTCCCATAACCTAGAAATTCTGTTACACATTTACCCAAAAGAAATAATGGATATCTATGAATATTATAAAATTCTTTTTGTGGAGAATGTTATTGACTCAGTAGCCCCAATTCAAGGAAAGCCCTCAGGAAGATGACAGCTAGAGATGTTCTGGTGCTGCTTATTTGGGGGAAGAATTAAAGCTAAGGGTCCCTCTTTGGAAATGTTTGTCCTTAACTACTCAGCTTAACTAACTCAAGATTGGTTAGTAAGCTTTAAAAAAAAAAAAAAGAAGGATATTTATTGAGCACTTAGTATATGACAGGCACTGTGTTATGTGGTTAATCTCATTTAGGTGCCACCAAAATCCTAGCAGTGAATACAACAGTAATATTTCCTTCATTTTACAAATGGATTAACTAAAGAGAGTTTGCCCATGGTCACCCAGGTAAATTCATGATTATACATACCATGGCTAAAAGAAATGAATCTGTCTCTTTCATCTTTGGGTTACCAAAGTCCAGCACAAACTGATTATGTAAATGAATGAATGAATGAACGAACTAATGAATGGCAGAAGCACTTGACTGTCTGACTTCAGAAAATACACACTAGTATCTCTATTCTACAGTAACTCTAACAGCCCTATTTTTAAGACACAATTTTTAATTTAAGATTTTTTTTGTTTTGTTTTGCATATAGATACTTTAGAGATATAGCTTTGACAAGCCGGTGAAATTTTTCTTTCAAAATTCTAAATGCGGGGCGCCTGGGTGGCGCAGTCGGTTAAGCGTCCGACTTCAGCCAGGTCACGATCTCGCGGTCCGTGAGTTCGAGCCCCGCGTCGGGCTCTGGGCTGATGGCTCAGAGCCTGGAGCCTGTTTCCGATTCTGTGTCTCCCTCTCTCTCTGCCCCTCCCCCGTTCATGCTCTGTCTCTCTCTGTCCCAAAAATAAATAAATGTTGAAAATTCTAAATGCTAGCAGGACCCCTGAAATTCACTTACTGAAAGTAAACAAAATGTAGTAATTACTTGAAGGAGTCAGTAGTAATTACTGTCACACTCTGTCAGCTGGGTTAATGTACATGCTGATAACAGAGGCATTTAAAATACCCTTATTAGTTAAGGTAAATAATGCCAGCTGCTCTAACAGATGCACCCTAGAATCTCCAAGCATTAACCAAAGTGTATTTCTCCTTCCCCATACAGTCCTGTGGAGGTCAGCAGGTTGTGGGAGCTCTGCTCCTTCCACTGAATGGCTGTGCCTTCCTCTATTACTAGTATTTTTTATGGGGCAGGCTGGAAGGGCACATATCAGTTTGTTTACATTTTATTGGCCAGAACTCAGGGAGAAGGCCTCACCTAACTGCAAGCTGTTTGCCCCAGCCAAGAAAAGAGGACAAAGATAATGACATGGATACTAACAAGAAATGAGCCGTCTGTGTGGAAACACCCCAACCCCAGGGGTAGGGACCTCTCAAAATCCAACAAAAAAGGGATGTTAAGCCTACTATGACATCTGGAATATGCTGTTGCTGTTTAAAACAGACCAGTAGCTATTGACTTAATGAAAATATCAGATAAAATTAAAGTATAAAGGAGAAGAAAATAATAAACATAAAGATATCACAACTAGGTAAAAATATATGTATACTTACTGTTAGTCAAAAGGATCAGAATGTTTTTGTTTTTGTTTTTGTTTTTGTTTTTTTTCAACATTTATTTATTTTTGGGACAGAGAGAGGCAGAGCATGAACGGGGGAGGGGCAGAGAGAGAGGGAGACACAGAATCGGAAACAGGCTCCAGGCTCTGAGCCATCAGCCCAGAGCCTGACGCGGGGCTCGAACTCACGGACCGTGAGATCGTGACCTGGCTGAAGTCGGACGCTTAACCGACTGCGCCACCCAGGCGCCCCAAAAGGATCAGAATGTTTTTATATCTGAAGTTCTGTCCAAAGGAAAAAAGAGAAGTAAAGGAAGATGAATTACTCCATAATGGTGCTTAATCTGCCCAAAAGCTAGGCTAAAATGGGGATAACAGGGGTCAGTTGTTCCTGTTCTGGCTAGCGAGCGCTGTGTAACAAACTACTGCAAAATAAAAGTATGGGCCATGAATTTAAGCATGACTCAGCTGGAGAAATCTGTTCCACGAAGCATCATGGAGGACAACTTGATATTCATCTGGCAGATGGAGCGGTCTGGGGCATCCAAGATGGCTTCACACACATGTCTAGTGTTTTGGCTAGAAATCCAGGCTAAGTGGAAACTGTTAACTAGAGTGGCTATGCTGCCATCAGACAAAATAGAATTTAAATTAAAAATTGTCACAGGAGACAAAGAAGGACATTATACAGTGAGAAAAGGGTCAATATACCACGAAGATAAAACAATTTCAAGTATATATGCACTCAACATCAAAGCATCCAAATATATCAAGCAAACTGACAAATCTGAAGGGAGAAATAGACAGGAATACAATCACAGTAGGAGACTTTAATCCCCATTTTCAATAATGAACAGAACATCCAGATAGAAGATCACTATAAGTGAAAAACACTATAGACCAATGGACCTAACAGATACCTACTGAACATTCCGGCCAACAGCAGAAAAACACATAATCTTCTCAAGGGCACATGGGTCTCTCTCCAGGTGAGATCACATGTCAAGTCACAAAACAAGTCTTAACAAATTAAGAAGACTGAAACCATACCAAGTATCTTTTCTAATCACAATAGAATAAAACTGGAAATCAACAGCAAAAGGAAAATTGGGAAATTCACAAATATGTGGAAGTTAAACAACTTTTAAGCAACCACTGGTTCAAAGAATAAGTCAAAAAGGAAATTAGAAAATACCTCAAGACAAAGAAAAATAAAAACCCAACCTACCAAAACTTAAGGGATGCAGCAAAAGCAGTGCTGAGAGGGAAGTTGATAGCAATAAATGCCTAGATTAAAAAGAAGAAAAATCTCAAGTAAGTAGTTTGTACCACAAAGAGCTGGAAAAAGAAAAAGATTAAGCCCAAATTTAGCAAAAGTCTGGAAACAGCAAAAATTAGAGCAGAAATAAATTGAAAAAAAAGAAATGGGAAAAAATTAACAAAATTAACAGTAGATATTTTGAAATGAAAAACAAAATTGACAAGCCCTTTGACTAAGTAATGTAACAAAGAAAGACTCAAATAAAATCAGAAATGAGAGGCAAAATAACAACTGAAAGCACAGAAAAAGAAAAGATTATGAGACTATTATGAAAAATTATATGCCAATGAATTGGACAACTTAGAAGTAATGAATAAATTCCTAGAAACATCTAATCTTCCAAAACAAAATCAGAAAGAAATAGAAAATTTGAACAGACTAATTACTAGCAATGAGATTGAATCAGTAATCAAAACTCCCAGCAGGGGTGCCTGGGTAGCTCAGTCGGTTAAGCGTGTGACTCTCCATTTTGGCTTTTTTTAAAAAAATGTTCATTTATTTATTTACTTTGAGAGAGGGGCGCCTGGGTGGCGCAGTCGGTTAAGCGTCCAACTTCAGCCAGGTCACGATCTCACGGTCCGTGAGTTCCAGCCCCGCGTCGGGCTCTGGGCTGATGGCTCGGAGCCTGGAGCCTGTTTCCGATTCTGTGTCTCCCTCTCTCTCTGCCCCTCCCCCGTTCATGCTCTGTCTCTGTCTGTCCCATAAATAAATAAAAACGTTGAAAAAAAAAATTTACTTTGAGAGAGAGAGAAAGAGAGCATGAGCAGTGGCGGGGGGGGGGGGGGG
>NW_024412415.1:11771027-11790392 GCF_014898765.1 Herpailurus yagouaroundi | reverse complement strand
AAAAAAAATTCTCAAAAGAAAAACTCCCAACAAAGAAGACAAAAAAAGCTCCCAACAAACAAAAGTCCAGGACCAGATGGCTTCACAGGTGAATTCTATCAAACACTTAAAGAAGAGTCAATACCTACTCTTCTCAAACTATTGCAAAAAACAAAAGACAAAGAAAAGCTTCCAAATTCATTCTACGTGACCAGCATTACCCTGATACCAAAAGACATTACAAAAAAAGAAAGCTACAGGCCAATATCTCTCATGAACATAGATGCAAAAATCCTCAACAAAATATTAACAAACTGAATCCAACAGTACTTCTTTCTTTAAGTTTATTTACTGATTTTGAGACAGAGAGTGTGCGCACACAAAGGGGGGGAGGGGAGAGGAAGGGGGTGGGGCAGAGAGAGAGAGAGAGTGAGAATCCCAAGCAGGCTCTGTGCTATCAGCGCAGAGCCCTATCTTAACCAACTGAGCCACCCAGTTGCCCCTGAATCCAACAGTACTTAAAATAAAATCATTCACCATCATCAAGTGGGATTTATTACAGGGATGTAAGGGTGGTTCAATACTTGCAAATCAATCAATGTGATACATCACATTAACAAGAGAAAGGATAAAAACCATATAATTATCTCAGTAGATGCAGAAAAACCATTTGTTAAAAAAAGCAAAGTACAACGTCCACCCATGATAAAAACTCTCAACAAAGTAGGGCTAGAGGGAGCATACATCAACATACTAAAGACCACATATGAAAACCTCAAAGCTAACATCATACTCAATGGTGGAAAATTGAGAGTTTTTCCTCCAAGACAAGGATGTCCACTCTCGCCACTTTGATTCAACCTAGTACTGGAAGTTCTAGCCATAGCAATCAGCTGTAATTAAGCCAGGCATTCCTCTTCATGCTGCTCACTTTCACCCAGGACAGTATGTGAATGCCACAGTAAAAACTATTGGTGAAGGCTTCAAGGTGCCATGAAAAGATGGGGATTTGAAGACCAGCCTGCTACTTATCATTAAATGAAAATCCACAGGAGACTTGGAGCTCTATCAAACAAGAATGCTTCCATTCTGGCCTGGAACTAAAACAGGCTGGACAAATGGGAAGCATAGATGAACAGCATATGGACCCTAAGTGTGGACACAACACACAATATAATCTATGTAAATGACTCTCTACCAGGACATAACAACAGCTCAGTGACTATCAGAGATTCTAAGCTGTCTTCATCTAAGTATTTCTGTAAAAATCTACCATTTCCGGGGTGCCTGGGTGGCTCAGTCGGTTATGTGCCCGACTTCAGCTCAGGTCATAATCTCACAGTTCGAGTTTGAGCCCCTCATCGGGCTCTGTGCTGACAGCTCAGAGCCTGGAACCTGCTTTGGATTCTGTGTCTCCCTCTCTCTCTGCCCCTCCTCCACTCGTACTCTGTGTGGGTGTCTCTCTCTCAAAAATAAATAAACATTAAAAAGATTAAAAAATAAAAAGCTACCATTCCCTATATATTTTCCTGATGGAGATAAAGAGGATCAACCAGGAGATTTGTATGATGAAAACATGCACCAACTCATATTCTCCTTTCTTAGCCACAATACCACACTTGTTATTTCCATCAAGAGCATTGATATATCACCTGTCCTCCAACTGAGTTTTGTTAGAAAAATTACCACTCAGATTAAATACATTGGATATGACAAATTTTGCAGTTTGCTGACAGTTTGCACTTTAGCAAAACCTCTGTAATTTGTGGATTTCGTTAGTTTTTAAACTAACGAAGTAACGAACTAACTAACATTTCCCAAGTTATCTTAAGTGTTTATAAATTTAACTTCTTTTATTAAAAGCAAAGATGATGAAGCACCTGGGTGGCTCAGTCAGTTGAGCATCTGACTCTTTTGATTTTGGCTTGAGTCATGATCCCAGGGTCATGAGATCAAGGCCTATGTCAGGCTCAATCCCTATGAGAGGGATTCTCTCTCTCCTCTTTCTGCCACTCCTCCATCCACACTCTCTCTCTTTCTCTCTCAAAATAAATAAATAAATGAACATTAAAAAAAATGAGTAAGTTCTAGAGAACTACCATACAACACTGTACCTATAGTCAACAATAATATATCAACGCTTAAAAAGTTGTTAGGAGGGTAGGGGCAACTAGGTGGCTCAGCTGGTTAAACATCTGACTTTGGCTCAGGCCATGATCTCACTGTTCATGAGTTCAAGCCCTGTGTCAGGCTCTGTGCTGAGAACTCAGAGCCTGGAGCCTGCTTCAGATTCTGTGTCTCCCTCTCTCTCTGCCCCTCCCCTGCTCACACTCTGTGTGTTTGTGTGTGTGTGTGTGTGTGTGTGTGTGTGTGCACGTCTCTCTCTCTCTCTCTCAAAAATAAACATTAAAAAAAATCACAAAATATTTGTTAGGAGGGTAAATCTTATGTTAACTGTTCTTTCCATGATAAAGTAAAATACAAAAAAAATTGAATCACCAAAAGGATTCTTTGTGTGTGTGTGTGTGTGTGTGTGCAAAACTATTGTATTTACAAAAATGGCACAAAAGTGAATTCAACAATCGATGCACATGAGTATTTTATTCATCTCTTTAACAAAAGATATTCTAACACTATAGAACTGAATAAGAACAGCAGCTGTTAAGCACTAGAGTCATATAAGTTACACCAGATCAGGCCAATATTGCCCAAGTAAAATTCTATTGTTAGAGCTGAAACAGGTTTAAGGACATTCAAGTTCAAGCACAGAGATACAAATCTTTCAGAGCCCCATCTATTTTTGTTTGAAGAATGTGACCTTTCTTCCAACTTGTGGTCTTAAACTTCTGTTTTACAAAATCCAAAAGGAGGGGCGCCTGGGTGGCTCAGTCAGTTAAGTGTCTGACTTCGGCTCAGGTCACGATCTCACAGTTTGTGAGTTCAAGCCCCGCCAGGGGCTCTGTGCTGCCAGCTCAGAGCCTGGAACCTGCTTCAGACTCTGTGTCTCCCTCTCTCTCTGCCCCTCCCCTGCTCATGCTCTGTCTCTCAATAGTAAATAAACATTAAAAAAAAAAATCCAAAAGGAAAATGCAAAAGAAATTAATACAATAGAGGTTATTTTATTTATTTTATTTTTTTAATGCCTATATTTTGAGAGAGACAGAGAGAAAAAAAAAAAATGGGTGGGGAGGGGCAGAGAGAGAGAGGGAGATACAGAATCCGAAGCAGGCTCCAGGCTCTGAGCTGTCAGCACAGACCCCGACATGGGGCTTGAACTCAAGAGCTGTGAGATCATAACCTGAGCTGAAGTCGGAGGCTTAACCTACTGAGCCACCTAGACACCCCGTGGTTATTTTAAATAAGAGTAACATACAGAGCTGAATTAAGATGAATTAAAGAAAGCCAAAACATTACAATCATAAAACTTGCTTGTTACTTGTTGGAACCAGTCCTACACTAGGAGTTAGGTAATATACACAATTATTTTCAAGCAGATTACTTTATGTTGCTCAAACACGTTCTCTTTATCAGCGCACTGTTAAACTAATCAAAAACTCTCCACACGTATATTTCCTTACAATAGCAACACACACTACTGCTACCTGCAAAGCTCTTTCTCAAATGACTTAGTGAATGAAAGGAAATGAAAAGCAGAGAAATAACAAGGAGAAATAATGAGAATTAGAAGATCCATGCAGTTCAGCTCTTTTAATCAGCCAGCCAGCTTGCTGGCAGCAAGGGATGGTTTCTGTGGAGGAAGTTTCTGTGGAGTGGGAATGCGGTCATCAGTGACTTGTCTTAGTCAGAGCTGCAGTAGGAAGCTGCTTGCTTTTCAGTTGTGTTTTAGCCAGGTTGTAATCCCTGGCATCAAAGTATTTTTGCCCTTTCTGCAATCGTTTCCTTAAGAAATCTAAACCTCCAGGCTTTTGTCCCAGATGACGATACCTTGGTTTTAATTTTGCTTCCTCGGCTTTCTCTGGACTCGTCACTTTATCTTCCATTGCCTTCTACTCCTCCGTGGAGGCTGCCTTGGGGACCTCCATGGACATACTGCTTCCTCTTCCCCTGCTTCTCTTCATCAGAAGGATTCTATCAAGTATCAGGGTTAAAGACTCCAAGTCCAGGACTCTAAAGTGTGGGATACATACCTTGTTACAGTCATGAGATACTGGATTTGGAGATTTAAACCCCACACACCCTTGGTCGAAACCAAGCAAAGGAAGGAAATGTAACAATACAAAAACAAAAAAAACAAAAAAAACAAAAAAAAAAAAACCCCATGAATCAGACTTGGTCAGCTCTGTGGTGACATTAAGGCCTGAGAGTGGAATAATGCAATTCACAAACTTCTCTTTTGTAACAATATTTAGGAACAGTGAATTTCTTCACTATAAATCAAGTGTAAGATCCTGACACTTATATGTAACACAGTGCAATCACATTTGGCTGTTCTGTGGCAAAGAGGAAAAGAGGGAACACTCAGAATCGCTGTAGCTTTGAACCTGCAAAATATTCTGCACACTTTCATATTCAGTACATGCCCCTCAAAAAAAATCAAGCCGTATATAGAAGTGAATGCAGTTAATCATCAGAATCCTCCTCTCCTCCTCACCCCTCATCCCTACACTTTGGTATCACTTTGATATGTATCCTTCCTGTTTGTATGCACATATACCTACACGCAGTATATACGTGATTAGGTATTATCCTAACCACATCATTCTTGATTTACCTTTCCTACTTAAAATTTCTATTGGCTACATAGTATTACATATGACAATTTCAGCAATCACTCATTGAGGGGATACGTTTCATTGTATTTCACTTCTTTTTTCTATTTTTAAACTATTATTTTTAATCTATACAAGTAAAACTTGCCCATATTTTTAAAAATTCAGACCGTATAGATGTGTGTAAAATGAGAAACAAAAACATTTCCTACCTCTCATCCCCACCAACCACATCACTGCCACACCCATTACTCAGAGGTTTTTATATCAATACTTTCTGTTTTTTGGGTTTTTAAATTTTTTTAACATTTATTTATTTTTGAGAGAAAGAGACACAGTGTGAGCAGGAGAGGGGCAGAGAGAAAGGGAGGGAGACACACAATCCAAAACAGGCTCCAGGCTCTGAGCTGTCAGCACAGAGCCCGAAGTGGGGCTCAAACTCTTGAGCAGTGAGATCATGACCTGAGCTGAAGTCAGATGCTTAACCCACTGAGCCACCCAGGGGCCCCAATAGTTTCTGTTTTAAATTCTACTACTGTTTACCACTGAAACTATATGTAATATATTTACACCCTTTTTTCTTGATTTATCAACTATAGATATTAGTTATTAACTCCTCATAATGAAAAATCAGGACCGTTTTATTTAAATTTGTAAATTCAGGGGTGCCTGGGTGGCTCAGTCAGTTAAGCATCCGACTTTTGATTTTGGCTCAGGCCATGATCTCATGGTTGGTCCTGGGATCAAGCCCCGAGTCGGGCTCCACGCTGATTGTCGAGCCTGTTTGGGATTCTCTCTCTCTGCCCCTCCCCTGCTCTTTCTCTCTCAAAATAAATAAATAAACATTTTGTAAAAATTAGTAAATTCAACACACGGATGAAAATGAAATACGGCATTTAGCTGTTGAATAATTCCAACCTGCTGCTAGTAACGAATCATCTTTTGCGGTAACACAACCTGGTTGCTACAAACACTAGTTTAATTTGAGAAATAAAGTAGTTGAGTAATAACTTGGATTTAGACACCGATAAACTCCTTCAGGGGATGGGAATGCCTCAGTTCACACCATGGTCCTGCTGCAGATTAACTCTGTGACTGTAAACACACTGCTAAACCTCACAGTGCCCAAGCTCCCTATCTCTTCAAGTAGGAATGATAACTATATCTCACAGATCTGAATAAGAATCAAATTAAATAAATTGTGCCTTTGAAAATGAGGCATCCTTAGTGCCTTTCCCTTTAGCCATCTGTGCCATTCCTGGAGCTGGTGCCCGGCAAACAGGGCAGAGCCCGGCAGATAGGTCAGGCCGCGAGGTCAGGAATCCTCCCTGTGCCCATGTCTTGCTGCTTCTCAGGTTTTAAGCCCCTAAGAGATCTGATGGGATGGGAGGTGCCAGCAGGAGTGGAAACTGAACCAGCATTTGAGTTAGCAGGGTCTCTCATGTACCCCAAGAATGGGCAGTCCTAAAGCAAAACTAGAAGCTGCAAGCGGGAGAGATAGATGCCTGTTGCCAGGGGTGGTAGCAATAGAGGCACCAATCCCCTCAGCCTGGAGCAGGATTTAAGTATCTGACAGGGGACAGGGAGTGCGAAGGGAGCAGCCGTGGATGTAGGAATCAGATTTCTAAGTTTCTGAGATAGTCCCAGGAATTAGGTCCCGGGACATGAGAGCAGGAGGGGAGAGAGGAGCGCCTGGTTGCCGACAGGAATATGTCATTGTCCTGGGTGACCCAACAGTCTTACATCGACTTAGCTCTCCGCCTTGGATTCCTCATTAACTTAACTTGCACAAGGTAACCTGACGATTTTGTATTTCTTTCTGTAAATTACTGTCATTTCCTTTATTGTTTTAATTTTCATGTTAAGAAAAATTTCAATCACACAGAAGTAGGGAAATAATATAATTAGTATATAACATATGTAAGGTACAAATAGTATAAAATACCCATTAACCAAATTCAATCATTATTATCAAGATTTTCCCACACCTGCTTCACTTAAAATTTTTTTTAAATGTTTACTTATTTTTGAGAGAGAGAGAGAGAGTATGAGCAGGGGAGGGGCAGAGAGAGAGGGAGACACAGAATCTGAAGCAGGCTCCAGGCCCCGAGCTGTCAGCACAGAGCCTGATGCGGGGCTCGAACCCACAAACTGTGAGACCATGACCTGAATGGAAGTCAGACACTTAACTGACTGGGCCACCCAGGTGCCCCAAAACTAAAATATTTTAAAGCAGATAGATAGACCCAAGTCACTTCATCCCTACTCATTTCAGTATGGATCTCTAAAAAATATGTACACTTTCCTACACACCCTCAATATTCTGCTTTGTATTTATTACTTTCTGTGAGCTAGTTAATAGGAGATGAATATATTCTCAGGGTGTCAACAAAATCAAGTTTCTGACTCTGATGCACAGTGAACGCACTGAGGTGGATGTGCCTGTGAGGACTCTTCTGGTCACCAGGATCCCTTTGTGTGAGCATGGTCTGAACTACAACAATCCAGGCGCTCTCACTTCTCATGTGCCTACACACGCACACACTATGCATACACAGACACACACAGACACACACAGACACACACACACACACACACACACACACACACACACACAACTAAAGCAGAAATGAAGTAAGCGCCTTCTACACAGTGAAACAGGCTGCCACTGCAGCAATTCTGGTAGGCCATCAAGATAAATGGGGATGCTACCCAGACAGAGAACACCAATGCAAAGGTATCATCTATGCTGGCTTGGGAAAGAGAAAACAAGAATGTCAGAGAGCTAGGAAAGTACTGGCTGTTGGAAAGGGAACCGAAAATCATAAGCCACACTAACAGAGGCAGTGTGTCATGCCAGAGAGAAATTCTGCTGGTTCCACCTTATCACTTCTATCCTGGTGTGTGAGAATCTCATTCATCTCCCCTTGCCTTCCTCGCCATACCCACTGGCCTCCTCCTGACCCATGGGTCCCCAAGGCAGTGATTTCATAGGAAGTTCTTCTCTTTCCCATCCTTTCTCTCCATCTTCCCTACCTCCAAGCCCTCCTCTCCAAATGCCTCTTCTATTAACTACCCAGTGCCTTAATTTTATTATTTATTTATTTATTTATTTATTTATTTAATTTTATTTGAGAGAGAGAGAGAAAAAGTGCGCACATGTGTGTAAGTGGGGGAGGGGCAGAGAGAGGGAAGAGAATTCCAAGCAGCCCCACACTGTCAGTGCAGAGCCTGACACAGGGCTCAACTTCACAGACTGTGAGATCATGACGTGAGCCGAAATCAAGACTCAGAAGCTTGAACGACTGAGCCACCCAGGTGCACCCCCCACCCCCAATGTCTTCATTTTAAACTAATTTTAGGCACTAAAGACACATTTCTTTGGCCTAAGACACATTCAACACATAGCACAGTGTCTGGTATACAATCTCTGCTATGATCTGAATGTGTGTGTCCCCCAAAAGTCACCAGTTGGAATCCTAATGCCGAAGTGATGACGTTACAAGATGGAGACTTTGGGAGGTGATTACGACACAAGGACGGAGCCCTCATGAATGGGATTCGTGTTCTTACAAAGGAGGCCCCACAGACCTCCCTACCCTCCCTACTCTGTGAGGACACAGTGAAAAAGCAATGGCTATGAATCGGGAAGAGGGTCCTCACCAGAAGATGACCCTGCTAGTACCTTCATCTTGGACTTTTGTTTGTTTGTTTATTTATTTATTTTGAGAGAGAGAGAGAGAGAGAGAGAGAGCGAGCAAGCAGGGGAGGGGCAGAGAGAGAGAATCCCAAGCAGGCTCTGCACTGTCAGCATAGAGCCTGACATGGGGCTTGAACCCACGAACCGTGAGGTCATGACCTGAGGTGAAACCAAGAGTCAGATGGTCAACTGACTGAGCCACCCAGGTGCCCCTTGATCTAGGACTTCTAAGCCTCCAGAACTGTGAGAAGTAGATTTCTGCTGTTTCTATGACACCCAGCCTGTGGTATTTTGTTATAGCAGCCCAAACGGAGTGAGATAGCCTGTTGAGAAATATTGGTTAGGGGCACCTGGGTGGCTCAGTAGGTTAAGTGTCTAGTTCAAGCCCCACATCCGACTCTGTGCCAATGGTGCGGAGCCTGCTTGAGATTCTGTCTCCCTCTCTCTCTGCCCCTCCTGCTTGCTCTCTCTCTCTCAAAAACAAACAAACAAACAAACAAACTTAAAAAAATAGACATATTGGTTGGATGGATGGATGATGAGTGGTTTTAAGCGAAAGGGTAATACTTTACAACCCACATGAGTTCTGATGGAACTTTGCTATGACACTGAGGAGCCATTAGCCAAAATGGGCAACTAGTCATCATAGCTGGCTGTTCACTCGGGAGGTTACAAGAGTGAAAATGTGATACACGTGCCCTTCCCAGCACCACCAGCTACCAAGCATAAGAAGGGAAGAAAATGTCAGGATGGAAAGATGATGGGCACTGGGCTGGGGGAAACCTGAATGCAAACCTTGAGTCCACCATCTTCTAATAACGTGGCTTTCAATAAATTATTTAAAAGACTTCATTTATCCTTGGGTGCCTGCGTAGTTCAGTAGGTTAAGTATCCGGCTGTTGAATCTGGCTCGGGTCATGATCTCAGGGTCATGGGACAGAGCCCTGCATGGGGCTCTGTGCTGGGCATACAGCCTGCTTGAGAGTCTCTCTCTCTCCCTCTCTCTCTCTCTCTCTCTCTCTCTCTCTCGTGTCCCTGCCCCTCCCCCTACTCTGCTCTCATACACACACTCTCTCTCTCTCAAAAAAAAATTTCATTTATCCCATGTGTAAAATGGGGATAATAGTATCCACTATGCAAGGCTGTTATAAGGATTAAATTAAATGATGTATTTAATTAAAGTTCCTAGCACAGTGCTTAACACATTTTGGGCTCAAAATCTTGTAATTTTTATGACATGATAATTATTATCATTAAAAAATCTCTGGAGAGAACCTAGGAAGTTATGGTTTATTTGTGAAATAAGCATGGTAAACACTTAAAGTTAACTTTAGACGAAGATGGTCAAATGGTATCTGTAAAAAGAAAAATTAATTTACTTAATTTTTGAGGAAGTAAATAGTGTGTAGGTAAAAGGGAACTGCTTTATATTTTCTACCTTAACACCTTAAAAAACCTTTGACAGATTTCCAAAGGAGAGGCTGAAATAAAAGTCACATAAGATTGGAATGTTTTGTGAGGCCATAAGGAACTAAGCAAACATAAGCAAACATAAGGAAGCAAAAACAATGGGTGGAGCCTGTTGATTCCAGCCAGGGGAGGGAACTAGAGGGCCCAAGGACAGGTCTTAGAAAGGCAGCAGATATATGAAGGGTGTACTCATCATATTTCTAATTCTGGGTTTCTCAAAGGAAACAGTGCAGTTCTCTTCAGGCAGGTGGAGTCCTATGCACTTGGGATATCTGAGCAAGTGGTAGTTAGACTTCAGACAACCATAGAGTTGACAGCAATGAGAGGAAGTGGGGAAGGAGCCTGACATTAATCTAACAGTGACTGGAGCAAGCCATGTGCCAGTTACATCTTCTCATTTAAGTCACCACAACCCACTGATAGTAACTCTTATCTCGGTTTGACAGAGAAGGAAACTGAAGCTCAAAGAGATCTTAAAATTCAAGGTCTCTCTGCTAATAAGGGGAGGGAGCTATTATAGACAACAATGCCCAGCCAATAAGCTGAGGTCTGCTGTGGATCTGGTTCCTCTGTTCAACAAATGCTTTATTGAGCACCTACTGCGTGCCAGGCACAGGGTCAGGTGCAGGAGATATGAGCAAAGATAGACAGCCCCCAGTCTCATGGAGCATAAAGCCTAACAAGGGAGTGAGAAGCAGCCACTAGTCAAATAATGCCACTAATGAAGATAAATTTACAAAGTGAGACATGAGCATATGTAACAAATGGACTTGTCTAGACTTGGGGTGGGATGGATGCCATGGGGGAGAGTGGCTCTAGACTTTATTTAGAATTGAGTAGGTAAAGGAGTGGTGAAAAAAACCATGCCATATAAGGCAACTGCAATTACAATGTATATCACTTATACGTATAAGTGATCAGGAGGAGGGAATGAGCAGTGAAATCTCGAACAACACTTCTAACTAGTGATGAGTCTAGATCATGGCCAGCAAACTACAGCCCACAAACCAAATCCAGCCTACACCTGTTTTTGTGCATCCCTTGAGCTAAGAATGGTTTCTCCATTTTTAAATCGTTGAAAAAAATCGAAAGAAGACTAATATTTTGTGGCAGGTGAAAAGTATACAAAATTCACATTTCAGTGTCCGGTGTTTTATGGGAACATAGCCATACTCATTTGCTTATTATCACCTACGGCTGCTTTCACAAGGGCAGAAGTGAGCAAATTCGACCAGCACCAAAGTATTGCTGCAAACTGGAAATTATTTATTATCTGGCCCTTTATAGAAAAAGTTTGCCAATCCTTGGGCTAGTCAGAAGACCCTATAAATCTGACTCTGTGGTCAGACAACTGACAAGTGAGCTTTAGTGGGAACAAGTGCAAAGTAATGCACTTTGGGATAAAAATATCCCGACTATTTATAAAATGAAGACAGGGCTCTGAGCTGCAAGGTCACAACTCAGAACTAAGCACAACTGGGAGAACTAAAGGCAGTAACAGTAATACTAAGTGATAAAAATCAGCACGCCATGGATGGAAGTGGTTATCTGAAGACTTTACCAGATGGGGGCCTGGGGAATGATTTCAGAAAGACTAAACTAAAATTGAACCAAGAAGAAAGGCTATATTATTTTCACTTTTGCTCAAAAGTTATATATAGATATCAATAGTCTGCATGGAATCTTGGGGGGGGGGGAATTAGTAATAAAGAATTAGAATTTATGCTGTATATACAGGACTAATCAGGGGTGGGTTATCATCTAGACTTTGTCTTATCCAATTCTATAGCTCCAGTGCCTACTTTAGTGACTGGCATATGATAAACACTCAAATAACATTTGTGGAAGGGAAGAAAGAAAGAAAGAAAGAAAGAAAGAAAGAAAAGAAGTAAAGAAGAAAGGGAAGGAAGGGGCACCTGAGTGGCTCAGTTGGTTAAGTGTCCAACTTTGGCTTAGGTCATGATCTTGCCATCTGCCAGTTTGAGCCCCACATCCGGCTCTCTGCTGTCAGTGCTGCCTGCTTCAGGTCCTCTGAGCCCCTCTCTCTCTGCCCCTCCCCTACTCGTGCACATGTGTGTGTATGTGCACTCTCTCTCAAAAATAAACTTTTTTAAGTTTCAAAACAAAAGGGAGGGAAGAGAGAAGAGAAGGAGAGGAGGAAAAAGGAAAGAAGGAGGGAAATTGGGCAGAATCCATTGGGTTTGAAAGCTGAATGGCAGTTAGCCAGACACTGAGAAGGAGGAAGAACACCCCAGCAGGGAAAAAGGAACACAAAAGGCCAGGAGAGGCCATGAGGCCTGTAAATGATGTCACTGAAACCCCCCAGCCACCTTTGTTCTAGCTGTAAGGTAACTTGGTTTCTCACATTCACTGGTCCTGTGAAGAGGGCATCCAGGGCAGTAAGAGAGTTGCACCCCAGGATAATTAAGCAATCAACCACACAGTAATTTACTCAGTCTCTTGGGGCAGTCTGGCATACACTGACTTCCCCAGCCTCACCCTCAGGCAGAGTTTCCACACCTGCAAAGTTACAGAACTGACTTGGGATCTCCACGGCTCTAACAGGGTCATGGTACCTTGGGGGTCCTATCTGAGGTGGTTGGCCTCCCTCTCAGACACCTTTGACCTCTTCCATTTCACTGTAACAGGAGTCACATCCTGAGAATTCCCTGAGAACACCCAGCCCAGTGTGCTGCAGGGCCCAACAGGAACAAGGTGTCTTGCCCAGGTAAGATACTCTCCCTGCCCAGCAATATCACGGTTACAGAATCTATTCTTGCTACAAGGTAAACTCATCCCAGTAAACTGTGGTCTCAGGTCTTGGAAATAGCCTCCATCCCGAGTAAATCAGGACAGCTGGTTGCCTGCCAGACCGGTTCCTCATTTACAATGGGCTTCTTACCCTACTGCTCCCCAGACTTCACCTGGACCTGCTCCAGAGTTTCTGCTACCTTAAGCCCACTGTAGAGGCAGCTTTTAGGCAACATGCCTGAGCAATGGAAACCTCAGTAAGGTAAAAGGGCCCACAGTGACCACCAGGCTAAATGCAAATAGGCCCATTAGGTGACCCCCCTCAAAATAGCCTTAAGACCTAGTTGACGACTGAGCTACTTACAATGGGGCACAGGTACCAAAAAAAAAGGTACCAAAATTCCACACATTCTCATACCTCCCCACCTTCCCCCCTTAACTACACCCCACCCCCCTACCCACAGCCCCCTATCAAACAGTCTCTCCTTTGCTGTCCTGCCTGTAGCTCCCTTGCGGTGTATTTAATAAACTTCTATCTCCTTTGTTCTGCCCAGGGTGAATTCTTTCACCACCCACATCACAGGCCTCCACCCAATTGAGTTGCCCCACACCCACACTCAGAATATTCAGAGTAGCTCCTTCTTGGGGTGTGGGGGGGAAGCTCACAGTGCGGGCTGGGTGGGTCACTGGGAACAGGATTAAGATCAGAGACTGGGAAACTGAGAAGGGGTTCCCAAGGAACCTCAGCTGCTGGAGAGTTGGTTGTTAAGACACCTGTCTTTCGTCTGTGTCTATTTGTTTCTGTGCATACAATGAGGATTAGACAGTATCTAGTATCAGGAAAAAACTCTCATTCTCATCGTTTCTAGTATTCTGAGGTGAGGAAGGCCTACTAATGGGAAGACTGCCTTAAAGCCTGTTTGTAAGTGAGCAGAATGTGAGTTCGTAAAATATAAATAACAAAGAGGAGAGTAAAACTTGGTTGATCAGTATAAAACAGCTGTAATAATTACAGTAATTTATACCTAATTACCATATGGCATAGTGATTATGAGGCATTACCCGGTCATGTAAAACATACACCGAGATCTTTGTGATTAGGGTACTAACTTCTGCTCATTCAAGCATGCTCCTATCTATAGTCATTTTAAAACCATCAGAGGTCATTTAGGTTGGCTTGGTCTTGGGTTTTTTGCTTCAGGGAATACAAGTTAAACAACAGGTGAATTTGTTACATTTGATTCTGGGAAGATCCATATAAGGATACTTCTTAAAAAAATACTTAATGCCATCTTTATTTATAAAGGAATTCTGGGAAAAACTCAAAGCACTTTGCAGATTTTAATCTAATTAATCCTCACAATAACCCTGGGAGGGAGTTTTTATACAATGGCCTTCATTGTTTAAAGCCACCAGTTCTTAGAGGTCACAAGAGTCACTTTGTCCGCAGTTGCTTCTCTGTCTTGGTTTAATTCATAAAGGTTATAATGTTCTCTGAAATAAGTCTACTGTAAGTATAAACTGAGTATTAGTGTTTTAATCATCTCCAATCAGTATGAGACAGATTAATCTCACCACTAAGAATTTCTTAGAAATTAAACATCAGTTTCAAGAAATACAAATGTTTTTTAGAGGGGAATTTAAAGTTATGAATGAACTATGATTAAAATATTTTTTCTTTCTTTCTTTTTTCTTTCTTTCTTTCTTTTTTTAATGTTTATTTATTTTGAGAGAGAGCACGAACTAGGGAGAGGCAGAGAGAGAGAGAGAAAGAAAATCCCAAGCAGGTTTGACGCTGTGAGTGTCGAACCCAATGGAGGGCTCGATCCCATGAACCGCAAGATCATGACCTGAGCCAAAATCCAGAGCAGATGCTTAACTGACTGAGGCACCCAGGTGCCCCAGATGGTATGGTTTTTAATAGCTCTCTCTAGTAAAGTAAGTAAGGGAATGTTTTCACATGCAAAATTTCATTGGATTCTTACAGTGTTCCTGTGACAGAGGTAGGACAAATACTATTTTCCACTTTTACAGCCAAGAAAATGAGTTCAGCAACAGTATGGTGCTGGGGATCACTGTGAAATGATGGCAAAATTAGAGGCTGAAGGAACTTCTCTTGTCTGTGATGGATTCCTAAAGCATGTCCAAAATCAGCGTTCCACCCTCACCTTCAAGCTGTTACCTCCAGACTCCAGGGCGGGTGTGCTTATGTCTTAAACCCATCCCAGCTCCTATTCCCTCTAATTTTAGCCAGATATGGTTAGAGAAATTCACAGGTACATTTCCTTTAAAAAGTAAGGAAAGACAAAGCAAAGGTATGAAAACAATGAACTTGATTGTTTTAGCTCACAGGTTGGTTTTCCTGACAGATACGTGGGTGTGGCCCAGAGACCCTCTCCTTTATCTACTCACTGTCCTAGAAGGCAACTTGCCTGTCCTTGGGCAATTCTTTTACCTACTTTGCATCCTTCTCTTCCCCTGGAGGAGGGGTTAAACTGACTCTCCAGCCACTCTGTTAGCATAGCACTCCATAGAAAGAAGAAATTATTATACTCCCCATAGTTGTGTATCACATCACTAGCTCTTGTCCATTTGTATCTGATAGCTTTCAACCCCTCCTGAAAAAGATAAGAAGTCACATTCCGAATGCATCCTTTGGAAATCTCCTACAATCATCTATTCCAATGGAGAAAGGAATTCTCAGGTTGGGAATATGCAACATGTGAGCCTGTCAAGTATGTGGCACCTTTCCCCATACCTCGATTTTTAAAAACTTTTCCACTTTTTCCTTTCTTTTCCAAGAAGGATTTCACAGGGTGATGTTGAAGTCTCAAGGTGCTGGGAAGTCTTTGATATATGGAACAGGGATTTCTCCCAGCACACCTGAAGGAGTCTAGGTGCTTTTCTGCACATCATTCCATTTGTGTGTGAAACTGAGAGGACAGTGCAGGCTAGTGTTTGAGAGCTTGAGCTCTGAAACCAAACTGATCTGGAATTGAACTCCTGCTCTGTTTTTTAGCTGCATGACTCCAG
This sequence comes from Herpailurus yagouaroundi, assembly GCF_014898765.1. NCBI lineage: Eukaryota > Metazoa > Chordata > Mammalia > Carnivora > Felidae > Herpailurus > Herpailurus yagouaroundi. Next base: position 11,774,729 of record NW_024412415.1, on the reverse strand, counting down.
TCAATTTACTTCACTTCCCTGAGACTCCACGTCTTCATCTACTTAAAAAAATATGAGCTGTCATCGATTGAGCACTTACTATGTGCTAGGAACTACATATGCTATGTTTTACATGCTTTACATGCATCATCTCATTGAATCCTCACCACAGCCTCGTGAAGTGGGTACTCTTATCATCCCCATTTTATATGTAAGAAAATTGAAGCACAGATTGGTTAGTTTTCCAGAGACGATATAACTAAATGGTGAAACCAGGATACAAATACGGTCAGACTTTAAGACCCATGCTTTGAATTCTTAACTTCCCCTCTAATGGAAATCAGGTCCCCTGCAGAGGTGCTTGGTGCATAAACAAGCCCCAAGTAAATGTTAGCTGTGGTATTATTTTCAGCATTGTCATTTGTCCCAAGAGATATCTGGGCCACAAAACAGGTTTTGACGAAGGATATTTGGGGGCTATTCTCGTTGACTGCTGGAGTGTGTGTCTTGCAAATGTCAGACTTCTGGTATTACCTAAACAGTTTGTGTGTTAGGGGTTACCTGGGTAAGAAATAGGATAAATGGTTGGCAACTTTTTCTATTTGCCCATGCAAAAAAGTTCTTCAACTGGAAAGAAGTATTAAGTCTCTTATAAAAGAATGGCATGGTGAGCAATAGCTAGCTGAATTGCAGGCAGTACCCAGATTATAAATGGATTATTTTTCAAAAGTTCATTTGTCTGTTGTTATAAATTCTGAATACGTAGAAATAAGGTTGCAAATTCCAAGACTATTCACAGAAGTCTATTTATTTAGCCCATTTTAAAGTTCAGTGATAGAAATCATGCCACTAGCCCAAGGACAGGCCTAGGAACAAGGGCGCGCATGATAAAAGAATAAGAAGTGTTTTCCTGGTACAGAGCAAAGTTGAGATTGAGTATATTCATTATCTATTGCTGTGTAACGAATTATCCCCAAACTTACCATACTAAAACAATGAACATTATTATCTCAGTCTCTGTGGGTCATCTGGGAGTGGCTTAGATGGGAGCTTCTGCTCAGGATCTCTCATGGGGTTTCAGTCAACATCTCCTGGGCTACAAACATCTGAAGGTTTAACTAGGGTGGAGGACCTGCTTCCAATATGGCTCATTCACATCGCTGCTGGCAGGAGGTCTCCATTCTCGTCACATGGGCCTTTCCTTGGGGCTGCTTGAGTTCCTCGTGACATGGTAACTCTGGCTTCTCCCAGTGCAAGTGATCCAAGAGAGAACAAGCAGGCAACTACAGTGCCTCTTATGACCTAGTCTTTTAAGTCATCTACTGTCACTTATGTCACATTCTATTCCTTGTAAGCCATTATGCTATTCAATAAGAGCAGCTCACATTCACTGGGAGGGAGATTAAGATCTACCTCTGGATGGGACAAGTATCTGAATTTGTGAACATACATTAAAATCACTATATAGTTTTTGTTATCCACCCATCACTCTGTCCAGATACCCAGCGATACAAAATAGTAAAAATAAATGGGGACGCAGAACCGCACCCCTTCCCAACAAAGCTTACTGTAAGTACCCAAAACAATCCATGCTCCTGCCTCAACTTTCCTTGAAAACATCTATCCCCTTTCCTTGGATGGAATCCTATTTGAAGAACTCATACTAAAGAGAGAGCAATCACACTCCTGACATCGTTGCTTTGTTCATTTATCTTTCTCACTAGCAGAATTTCAAGCAGTATAACAAATGAAAAACCACTAACCTACTCCCAAATTGGGTGGATTAAGATATTTGGGGTTAGGAAAGCACTACTCACTAAGCACTCTCCCTTCAGCTGATAATGAACTGAGGGCCCTGATTATTGAATAATTTCCTAGGCAAGACTTCCCTCCCGGGTCTTGGGAACCATGGGATCTCTGATCCAGGTTTCCTAACCTGACTCCCATGGCTGCAGCTCTGTGGGGATATGGTGGGCATTCAAAAGTGAAAGGATTGCTGGGGAGTTCAAAGGCAGTTGGTGCTCTTGCACCCAAGGCATGCAAGATTCGAAAGTGCATTCTAAATCTTCAGAGGAAAATGATGTTCCATGTGACTTTTATTGCAGATTTTGTAACTTGAAATTTGGCAATCCATGTAGACTACCATCCAAATATGACATCCATTAACACAGGATAAATAGAGGAGTTTGCACTACAAGTCAACTCTGAGTGGAAGCTAGGGGGTTGATCTATGAGTTCTCCTGACAGTGTTGCTGTTTTAAATCTTACTTGAGTCTTAAACCCATTTAGAACATGATGAAAGCTAGGGGACTTGACTCAAGAAAACCCATATAAGCCACAATATTTTGCACATGAATTTAAGGCTTCCAGAAGCCCCTAAAACCCATTCAAGGGCTCTGGATTAAGAATCTCTTAGACTTTCAAGGGAGAAGAGGAGTGGGGAGGCCTATTGCCATTCCATTCTGCTATTATTTTTTAAAGTTTATTTATTTGAGAAAGAGAGAGCGAGACAGAGGGACAGAGCATGAGCAGGAGGGGCAGAGAGAGGCAGACACAGAATCCAAAGCAGCTCCAGGCTCAGAGCTGTCAGCACAGAGCCCAACACGGGTCTGAAACTCCAAGCTCATGACGTGAGCTGAAGTCAGGCTTAACCCACTGAGCCGCCCAGGCACCCCTCCATGTTACTATTAAAAGTTAAATCTTTAAAAAAAAATTTTTTTTTAGATATTTATTTTTGAGAGAGAGAGAGAGAAAGAGCGCATGAGTGTGAGCAGGGGAGGGGCAGAGACAGAGGGAGTCACAGAACCTGAAGCAGGCTCCAGGCTCAGCTGTCAGCACAGAGCCCTGAGCAGGGCTGGAACCCAGGAACCACAAGATCATCCGGGAGATCATGAGCTGAGCTGAAGTCAGACGCTTCACTGACTGAGCCACACCCAGACGCCCCAAAACTTAAATCTAAATCAGAAACTGCTTCTCAGAACTTCTTTTAAATTTGTGGTTGTTAACAGAACCAAAGGCCAAAACGAACACCCCTACTAGATTTTCTGCTTGGGTTTAGTCTATGTTATACGGAGGGAGAAGGGACACTAAGCGAACACACAGGATAACACATACTTGCTGAAAAGCAATAGTAAATATAAAGCAGGCCATAGAACTGCTGACCATAAGCTTTGCTTGCCCTCTCACCCGTGCAGCAAATTTTGTCAACTTGCCAGAGAAGCAGCAACTCGAAGAAAGCAAGCTGCTTAGTTTCTCACTTAGCAAGAAAGCACAAATTCGTTTTCTGCCCAGGATCCGCAACCGAGATCCTGCCCCGAGATTCCTGAGGCCCTCTAGGGTGGAGCGACCTCCCGCAGCAACGCCCAGCCCCAGGCGGGCGGGACCGTTCGAATCTACCCACTCGGACCGCAGGCCCCGGCTCCATCCGCTAGCGCCTCTCCGCCTGGGGAGGCGACAGTGCGGCACCAGAGACTGGGGCTTCCCTGTGAGTGCCCCTCGGGCAGAGCTGGGCGCGCGGGGCTCCGCAGCCGAGACTGGGGCTACGGGCGGGAGACGGAGGACTGGATGCGGCACGAACCCCTGCCCCGCCCCTTTGCGGGCGCCGCAGCCCTGCGCCGCGGGCCTGCGTGGGCTCGTGCGGACCCCTCCTTCGCGCTCCTCGCCTGCGGCCGCTGCGGCGCACGCGCGCGGCCTCGCGCAGAGCGGGGAGAGGCGGCGGCCCCC
>NW_024412415.1:11751858-11770627 GCF_014898765.1 Herpailurus yagouaroundi | reverse complement strand
GAGCGGCGGCCCCGCGGCAGCGCCCCAGGTAGATGCGCCGCCCCCTCGCGGAGCCCCGGAGCCTCCGGGCCGGCCTGGCGCCCCCCGCCGCCCCGGGCTTCGGAACTTGTGGGCAGTATTGGGGCGCCTTTAATTTATAGCGTGTTTCGTTTTCCACAGGATGGGGAGGGACGCGCGGCAGTGCCATCGGGAACTGGCTCTCCGGTGAAGTAGGAGCCGCCGGCCGGCCGCCTGCACCGAGCCATTCCGCGCCGCGGCCGCTCAGCCTCTGCCATGGCCGGATCCGGCGCGTGGAAGCGTCTCAAATCTCTGCTACGGAAGGATGATGCGCCGCTGTTTTTAAATGACACCAGCGCCTTTGACTTCTCGGACGAGGTGGGGGACGAGGGGCTTTCTCGGTTTAACAAACTTCGAGTTGTGGTGGCCGATGATGGTTCTGAAATCCCAGAAAGGCCTGTTAACGGGGCGCACCCGGCCCTCCAGGCCGACGATGATTCCTTACTGGACCAGGACTTGCCTTTGACCAACAGTCAGCTGAGTCTGAAGGTGGACCCCTGTGACAACTGCAGCAGACAGCGAGAGTTACTGAAGCAGAGAAAGGTGAAAACCAGGTTGACCATTGCTGCCGTTCTTTACTTGCTTTTCATGATTGGAGAACTTGTAGGTGAGTTGTGTGGCCAACTCACTTTCCATTTACCTTGTCCGGAGGGTTGTTGTGAAGCTTTAGCTACACAGGATTTGAGGTTTAAACGTTCTTTTCAGGAAGTTTGTTATTTATCAGTATACCGATCTGGTGATATGGAAAGGCCACACGGTTCCAAAGTGCAGATCAACCTAAGTACAACATAAACTTTCAGAGATAACTGACATTTTTTTCCAGTTCTCCAAACACCGTGACATCTACTATAAAGCTAAGGACATGAGCTTCATCGTATATCATTTAACTTCCTCTTTAAAAAATTTTTTTAAAAATAATAATGGCCAGGTTAATTTTTGCAACCTTTAAAAATAGTAAATGACCTAGAATAACTTAGAATCATAAAATTAGGAAGGTATGAAGTGACCTTACTGAACACCTGCTTTACTTTCTTTTTCACACTTAAGGAATCTGAGGGCCCAAAAGAGGTTTAAATAAGTTGTGAGGACACTTAGCTGGTTAGTGAAAGAGCCACATCTACAGTCCCAGTCTCTATTGTGTGTGTGTGTGTGTGTGTGTGTGTGTGTGTGTGTGTGTGTGTCTGCATTTGACTTCAGGGGTCTCTTCATACTCTTCCCTTTTGTATTTATAGCCAAGAGATTTTCAGAATTAGATACTACTAACCTTTAAAGTTTTTCATTATAGTGAGGATCTGAAAGGAAACAGACGGCTCCCCCAGGGTTTATGAACTTGGTTTTTTCACTTTTTAATTACTCAAGTAATACATTCTCACTATAAAATACATTCTTAGAGATTAATTTCACAGTCACATTAGTGTAATTGCTAACTTCTCTTAGTGACAGTTTACAAAGTGACATAAAAGCAAGGATGTTACTCTGCCATGTTTCTTAACGAGGACCCATGATGAGAATAGAGGTGGCAGTCCAGATTAAGATGCTGGCTGGAGGTTGTATGTGGGAAAATTATATACATTTCCTACCTCATTTTATACCTCCTCCCCAGTCCTCACTTCAGCCATGCTGGCCTTCTTTGTCCCTATGGCTTACAAAGCTCTTTACTATCCCTAAGGCCTTCAAACTAGCTGATCCCTCTACCTCAGTGGCTCTCAAACTTTTTTGATCTCACTATATAGTAAGAAATACACTTAACACTGTGCCCGGGTGGGCATGCATGCATACATATGTAGGCATGTATGTACACACACACACACACACACACACACACATTATATAGCATATATATGTATAATTAAGACAAAAGTCTTATTTCTTGTGATGCATCCTAATATTTTTTCAGTTATCCCCCCAGCCCACTTAATTGATTTCATGTTCCACAAAATAGATCAGGGCTTGCAGTTTGAAAAACACTGCTTAACCTTGAGTGGCTTTTCCCAAATCTTCTCTTGACTGGTGTCTTGACATTCATATCTTACTCCAAAAGATACCTCTGAGAGACCTTTTCTGACTAAAGTAAACATCTCCTCTCTCCTGTTCTGTCCCCAACTTTAAAAGCCCAAAGCATGAGATTATCTTGTTTGTATATTCACTTGTTTAATAATCTCTCTTCTGCTGAAATGTAAGCTGCGTTCTCAGCACCTAAAACAATGACTGGCACAGAGTTGACACTCAATAAATTTGTGTTGAATTAATTTTTATTGTGTTAGAGAATTATAAATGCTTAAGCTATAAAGAAATTAAAAGGAGTTAAGCTGTAGCTGATAAGGCCATGGCCTCAGCAGACTAAGATTCAATGACTTGCCCAAATTCACACAGCTAGAAAGTTGAGTCAGTCAGACTTAGTGATTCTTGAAGTTAATATTTAATATTTGAAGTTAAAGTCACATTAATCACAATTTTCCCCCTTAAAATTATTTTACCTAAGTAAAAATTAAGATAAAATTGTTCTGACATACTATTTTTAAAATCTGTTATTTGGTAAATGTGGTTTTGTGAAAGCCACAATAAGTATTTTCTTTCAAATATTTATTTTCAAATAGAAAAATCTTTTGTTAATACAGAAATGCTAATACTTAGGATAAGCATTAACAAATATTCAGAATATTAGAGTTAAATTGTACATAGTAGAGCATTTATTAAAGTGTATCAAAAACACTTAGAAATAATGTATCTTATATAGGAAGTATGGAATAATTTAAAAAATGAAGTAATTTAAAGATCTGAAAGAGAAGACTTGATTTTGAATCTTGGCATTGCACTAATTTGCTCTGAGACTTTAGACAGGTCTATTCTTCTTTCATTCAGCAAGTATTTTTTGAGTACTTAACTCTATGCCAGGCACCGTATTATGTATTGTGGTATGTAATGCAGACAAAACTATTATAATCCCTACTGTTTGAAGCACTTAGTCTAATATAGGGCACAGATATTAAATACATAAATAAATTTAAAATTCATATGGACCTAAGTGTTATGAAGAAAAAAAATTAGGTAGTATAAGACATTGTAACCAAGGGGACATAGTTTATGTATGAGCCAGGTATAATTAAACCAAAAAAAAAGAATGGTAGGAGTTATCCAAGCAAAAGGAGTAGAGGAGTTTTCCAAGTGAAGAGAACAGCATGTACAAAGGTCCTAAAAGCCTCCAAAAAGAAGGCAAGTTTGGCTCGAATATAGTAAGAAGGAAAAGAGACAGGAGCGCCAGGTCAGGTTGGTTCTGATAGACCATGTTAAGAGTGCAGTTTTTTTTTTTTTTTAAGTTTATTCAATTTTGAGAGAAAGAGAGAGAGTGAACAGGGGAGGAGCAGAGAGAGGGAGACAGAATCAGAAGCAGGCTCCAGGCTCTGAGCTGTCAGCACAGAGCCCGATGCGGGGCTCGAACTCACGAGTCGCGAGATCATGACCGGAGCTGAAGTCAGAAGCTTTACCGACTAAGCCACTCAGGTGCCCCAAGAGTGCAGTTTTTAATTATAAGTACAACGAAAAGCCAGTGGAGCCTTTTAAATGGAGAATGACATGATGGGATTTATCTTTTTAAAATACTGTTGTGGCTCTTATGTGGAGATGGATTGGAGAGTGCAAGAATGGAAGCAAGTAAACTATTGCAGGGGTCCAGACAAGAAATGATTATGGCTTGGATTAGTGTGGATGGACTGGTTGAGAATCATTCTAGAGGTAACATTAACAAAACTTACTAATGGTTTAGATATGGGGATTAATGGGAGAGCAGCATCAGGAATGATTCTGAAGTTTCTCATTTAAGCGTTCTGAGTGTAGGGAAATGTATGTCATTTATGAAGCACGGAGGAAATACAGAGCAGGATATAGGCATCGGCTCAAGGGTTGTTTCAGACATTTTAATTATCAATTGTATGTAAAATAGCCAAGTAAAGATGCCTAGTGGGCTGTTACTTATGAGTCAGGAGTCCAGAAGAGAGGTCAAGTTAAGAGATACAGTGTGTAATACCATCAGAATGTGAAAAACCACCTAGAAAACCCAGGTTTTGGGGAACCCCAACTTTGGAAGTCAGGCAGAAGACAAACTAGGTATTCCAGAATCTCAGAAAATAGAGTATTTCCAAGTGGAAATAAGTTGAAGCTGCTGAAAGGTCTAATAAGATGAGAACTAAAATATCCTTTGGATTTAGTAATGGTTATTGATTAACAACTGCATTTTTATTGGGAGTGAAAAAGCTTGAATGAATGAATGCAAACAGACTTCCAGATAAAGATAGCAAATGAACTCATGTGTCTAAATGTACTTTCTCCTGAAGCCTCTCTTAAACTATAATAAAGGGAATTTTAAATAGACACACACACAAAACCGTATATCCATCCATATGTGTATGTGTATGTATATCCACAAAGATTGGGAAAACTAGAGACAAGATAAATTTGGGAAACTAGAGATGGGTGAAAGAAGTAACTGACTTAATAGACCCTAGGAAGCCAGCTCCTAAGCAAGCAGTTGGGGACAGCCAAGAAGCAACCTAATTCATCAGAATTCATCAGAAATACCTAGAGAATTTATTTGTAAGTTTGTTTATTTATGTATGTATATAGAGAGAGCACGAGTTGAGGAGAGGCAGAGAGAGAAAGAGAGACAGAATTCCAAGCAGGCTCTACGCGGACAGCGTGGAACCTGATGCAGGGCCCATAAGATCATGACCTGAACTGAAATCAAGAATTGGACGCTTAACCAACTGAGCCACCCAGGTGCCCCACACCTAGAGAATTTATTAAATAAAACACAAATTGCTGGGGGAGAGTTTCTAATTTCGTAGGTCTGGGATAGGGCCTGAGAATTTGCTTTTCTATCAAGTTCCCAGGGGATGCTGATACTGCTGATCTAGGGACCATACTGAGAACTATCTACTGCACTTCAGAAGCCTCAGTAGGCCCAGAATTGTTTGCACCAGATACCCCTAGGAGTGTGGGTAAAGAGGAAGACTAAGGAAGCTAGTTAAACCCTGTTTAAGAGCCAGTCGGGTATAATAATATAATTCCTATCCAGAGAAATAGATTATTTATCAACAAGAATAGGCTAGGGCAGCTGGGTGGCTCTGTTGGTTGAGCATCTGACTTCTGATCAGGTTACAATCTCACAACCATGTGTTTGAGCCCCACATCAGGCTCTTCTGCTGTCAGCACAGAGCCCACTTGCGATCCTAACTACCCCCCTCTCCCTACCCCTACCCCACTTTTGCTGTCTCTCAAAACAAACTTAAAAAAAAAAGATTAGAAAAAAGAATAAGCTGTCGTAAAAGAGAAAATCAGGGTAAAGAGCTTTTCAACAATAAAAACAAAATTTTTAAACTTCATAAAAGTTAGAAGAGAAGATGAATTAAGGTAATCTCTTAGAGAGTAGAGCAAAAAGATAAGAGAAAAAACATAAGAAAATTAGTGTGTCAATCCAAACTCCAAGTAATAGGAGTTTGAGGAATAGAGAAAGCAGAAGAAAAGAAATTACCAACAATATAGTTTAAGAAATTTCTCCAGAACTGAAGGGTGTACATTTCCAGATTAAAACAGTCAACAAAAACCCAGCAAGTTGGGTGAAAATAAACCCACACCAAGGCGTATCATTGTGAAATTTCAGAATACGGGGAACACTTTGTTATCTGTTTCCTCAGGCACCTGCAGTGTTGAACAATTCCCTGTGATTGTTTTTGACAAACCTTCCTTAGGGTTTGCATAGGGCAGATCCCCAAGTCAAGTCCAGTGAAAACAGCCTTGCTAGTATGGCCTTCCAGGGAACTACCAGACAGATCCAATAATGCTAGTTCTTTGGGATTGGGCTTTTTAGGAGCTCTAACCCCATTTGATACCTTGCAGTGGCTGCCAGACTGATATTTTCACTGTGCTTGTTGGTTTTCAGGGCTACCACAGAGCTGGAGAGAGGGAGATGGGTCCAAGGCGAATTAGAATGCCACAGAGCTCACTGTTCTTATAAAGATTCAGTCATTTTCCTTGAATTAATACTTCCTGTGTCAGCCTTTGGTTAATTTCCAGGGTTCTGAAAAAGCTGATTTGGACCATTTTTGCACATATTCTCCCAGCTTTTGTGGAGATTATTTTCAGAGGTCCTTAGTTTGCTAGTTTTGCTGATCATTATCAACACGTGGCTCTTTAAATATGTTAACTAAAATTAAATAAATTCAACTCCTCAGTTGCACTAGCCATATTTCAAATGCTCAAAAGTTACATGTGACTAGTGTCTACTCTACTGGACAGCATACATAGAATATTTTCATCACCTCAGAAAGTTAATGGACAATACAACTTTGAGGTATTATTTTTATTTTATAAAGAAACTGAGGCTCAAAAGTATTAACTAACTGGCTGAGAGTTTCAGAGAGTCTAAAATCTCATATTATTAACTACCAAGTTATACTTTCTCTTAGTGATTTTAGCTTTTTAATGTCAAGGGAATACATAAAAACTGGTATTTGCATAGAGCACACTGAAGTAAATGGATGTGATTTCAAGATCACCAGCTTGTGTCCTGCTGCTCTTGGCTGTGCACACTCATCCCAGAAAGAGAGGGAACAGTGGCTCAGCACACTTATGTGTCATAATACCCTGACCATGAAGTTCATTGTAACAGTGATTCTCAGAGGTACCAAGACTAGAAGCGTCGATGTCACCTTGGGAACATGTTAAAAATAGAGATTCTCAAGCCTCATCCAGCTCTATTGAATTAGAAATTCTGGGAGTGGGGCAAGCAATCTGCAGTTTAACAAATCTTCCAGGTGATTCTGATACACAAAAGTTTGAATGCTTGGCATAAAAAAGCTTATTTAATGAATGGTGCTAGGAAAATTGATTCACCATAATAGAACAACATACATATATGTATACACACACATACACATCTATGAAATGAATTTTACATGCTACATATACATATAATGGCTGGAAAATCAGTGTTAAAAATTGTACTCTAAATACCATGTTTAATTCTTCTGAAACATTGCTGTCTATAACCAAGGGAATCAGTTAAGGTACTAATTAGTTAATGTACTCATGTACATTAAAAAAATGTCTTCCATTTAATTTTGTGTTCAAACCCTCACAACAAGTGAGTATCTACCTTTACCTTTTTTGTAATATTTACATATTGTGGTTATTAATTTCAGTGTCTAATAGGATTAGTAGTTTGAGTAAAAGCTGCAGTGCTAAACCACAAAAATTTCTGTGTGTTAGCCTCCAATTTAGTGGTACTTAATTTTTTAAGGTCATTGACTCCTCAGAGAATCTGTTCTTAGAAATGAAAATTTTCTTTTTTTTAATTGTTTTTAATGTTTATTTATTTTTGAGAGAGCGAGCAAGCAGGAAAGGGGCAAAGAGAGAAGGAGAAACGGAATCCAAAGCAGGCCCCAGGCTCTGAGCTGTCAGCAGAGTCGGATGGGGGGCTGGAACTCATAACTGTGAGATCATGACCTGAGCTGAACTCGGACTTAACCAACTGAGCCATCCAGGCGCCCCATGAAAGGGATGTTTTCATCACAAAAATATATGCATATTTAGTGTTCTGTATAAAATTTCAGAGTACCTTGATTTAATTGTGATTGGATAAATATTTAATTGAAAAGTTGATGTTTTGTAGTATGTTACATATTTTTGGTTTGATTGCTTATGTTTATTATTTTAACTAACGTATTCCTTCTTCTCGCTCACCCTTACTCCAAGGTGGATACATTGCAAATAGCCTAGCAATCATGACAGATGCACTTCATATGTTAACTGACCTAAGTGCTATCATACTGACCCTGCTTGCTTTGTGGCTGTCCTCAAAATCTCCAACCAAAAGATTCACCTTTGGATTTCATCGCTTAGGTAGGTAATTGGAGTTTCTTTTGGTTTATCAAGTTTTATAGTAAAACCACAATGAACTATAACTAACCTTTGATTAACTGAAATCTTTCTGGTGATAACCTATTTGAAAAAAGCAAATGACAACAGATGAACAAGATTTATTCAGATACATATATTCCAGGGTACATTCAGCCTAGTCAGCTAAACTGCTTACACATGTAAAATTATATGGTAATCATTAATCTTTAAGTGTTGTTCCCTATTTCCTGAAGATGTTATCAGAAAAAAAGTTTACCTTCATTTTATTCAACCAGGCAAAACTACATGGGTTTGTTAATGTGTATTCACTTTTTTCTTTCACTTCAGGTGTTCCAACCAAAGCTACTGTAGCCCAGATCTTAAGCAGTACTGTCATAGGTATAACATATACTGTGTGGCTGACCTTCACTGCTGCCACTGTATCAATATAATTCTGTAAGTGCTGACAAAGATTCTTTGCTTGACCAAAGTTTAGTCAGTCTCCTGAACCTTCTCCCAAGCCCATCTGTGCACTTCCTTATAAAATCTTATTTTAGCAAAAACCCTTCTAAGCCAATTTAACAGCACCCCCACTCTTAATGTCTGATGGATTATCCCCTAGGCGATGTCTCATTGCACTGGCTTGTGTCTAGCGAGAATTCTGTTATGTCCGTTTAGCCAGAGTCCCCATATTCCTGATGTTTCCCCTTAGTAATTTTCCATCCACTGACTCCCACCTTGCTCCGTGGCTGTAAATTCCCCCTTGCTTATTCAGTATTCAGCGTTGAGCCCAATCTTTTCCCCCACTGCAGAGTTCTGTTACAGTGGTCATGTAACCTATCTTGGTAGCTTCCTCTCCCTGAATAAAGTCTTCTTTACCATGTGTTGACAAGTGTCATTAAAATTTTTTTCTTTCACTGTACACATATTTTTATTTTACTATTTTGAGCAAATAAGAATTGAGTTAAAATCATACATTGTTATCCATACAACTCTTTCCTGTGTTAGTGTGTTTTTAGATTTTTTACTTATTTTTAAAATATGTATAAGGCAGTTACTTGAACTAATATGTGAAATGCCATATATCCAGATGTCATTTGCTTAGAACCCAAAAACTGACATTTAGGTGGCTTCAGCAAAACCTATCTTAAAGAACCAGAATTAACAACTTGTAGTTTAATTTTGTAGAGACACTGACACTCTAATATATCAGTATATCTGCTGTCACTGACACTGCTAATATATCAATCAGTTCTTCCCCTTCTTGGTTACTTTTTAGCGTAATCTTAACTAAGCTCTAGGTCTTCTAAAATTTAGTCCCTGGGCCTTCTGTGTAAAACTTGACATTGTGCCTTAAAAGCTATATATTTCAAGGAGCTATCCTGATTATCAGATTGGGAAATTATTTGGCATCCCTACCCCTTAGCTGCTTGCTGTACAGGAGAGCTGATGCCCTGAGTGAGGTGTTTCTGTTGTTTGTTAAGCCACTGCATAGCGTACATTGGGATGTGTTCCTAAAACACACCCCACTGTTTACCAACATACTATACGCTCATTTGTTACCTGATTGCCTTGGGCCTTTTAAACAACTTCAAGATTATTTTCAAACTTTAATTTCTTGTGATTTAAACGCCTTCAATTTAAGATCTGACACTCAAACACAGCATCATGGAATGGGGGTTTTTACCTTCCACTACTGTTTGGAAGAGTGCATTTCATTTTGTCCTGTGGCTCTTAACCTTTTAGGTTATAGAGCATTTGGAATGCTAATGAAAATAGTGGAGTTCTCCCCCAGAAACATGCAATAACAGAATATAGAAAGTCCCACATATAATAAGAACCCATAATCATGAAAATTCTGTTAGATATCAAAGTAGTACTTAGTGTTTCTCTAGGTAGTCACTTTGTTTCATCATAGATAACAAGCACTATGAAAACATGAGAGAAAACAGAACTCGCTGTTCTATTTATCTCTGCAAGTTTCTGTGGAAAGTTGAATCTTCCTTTTTCCTTAAAAGTACAAAGTTCACACTTGTGGCCTAGATATCAGCATTTGACTCCTGTCTCTCCTGAGAGTTCCTTGAAATAAAAACAACAAAGAGAAGCAAGGGATTGGGTCACCAATAAGCAAGAAATTTCTGGAAGTTGGATGATAGATGGGAGTGGGTTGGAGGAAGAAACAGGGAAGCTGTAGCCTAGAGTACACTGAGCCAGGAGCTGGATCAGCCCAGCAGATCTCCAAAGAAGAGCCAGGGACAGAGATGAGTAGGAGGGAGAACTGGGGCTGAAAATAAGCACAATTAATTGAATGGCTATAAATGGGAAACTGTTGCACAACCTTGTGCCTATACTAAAAGCCACTGACTTGGGCACTTTAAATTGTTTAAATGGTGAATTTTGTCTGAAGTTTTTAAAAGTCATCTAAAAAAAAAGAGTTGTTAAAATCTGGGTAGATGAGTATTTCCCAAAGGTACAGAGGGACTCAAATCTTCACTAGAAGGGCCTTTTGGGATCTTCATTTTCTTCTTTGCATTCCAAAATTTTATGAGGCTATATCTAGATACAAAACTTACTTCACTTATTCTGCTCTTTGGGGAAGGATTAAAAAGACAAGGATATGTAGAATTGAATAAGGCTGTAAAACAAAGCAGTGGCTGTCCTGTGTTCCACAAAATATATTGCTTCATGAGTAATCTCTTCACGTTCTGTAGGAGAACGTATATTTGTATTGGACACTGTTAAGTAGTGTGCCTCCTGTGTCTTAGGGATTCAGGTCCTAAAAAAACGCTGCAGAAGGAATCCCCTTCTGGTGTGTTAACTGTCATTGAATTTTGTTTTGATGCAGGGTAGGGGGAGGGGGTAAGACAGGAGTTGGTTTTTTCTTTGTTGATCTGTCTTATAAATATGTAAAGTTTATGTGTTGCAAGAATAAACAATTAATTTCTAATAGAAAGGATTTCCTCATAGAAGCCTTGTTTTCATTCTGTCCCCTCCATCCCTTCCTCTAATCCCACTCCTTATTAGTAATGATTTTTTTTAAAATTTTTTTTTAACGTTTATTTATTTTTGAGACAGGGAGAGACAGACCATGAACGGGGAAGGGGCAGAGAGAGAGGGAGATGCAGAGTCCAAAGCAGGCTCCAGGCTCTGAGCCATCAGCCCAGAGCCCGACGCAGGGCTCGAACTAACGGACCGTGAGATGGTGACCTGAGCTGAAGTCGGACGCTTAACCAACTGAGCCACCCAGGCGCCCCATTAATGATTTTAAATTTGTTTCTGACGTATCCTTCCAGCATTTCCTTTTGAAAGTACAAGAGAATATATACATATACCTCACCACCTTACTTTATGTGTTTTTCATACATGTTCATATCCTGTTACCTGTCACCCTTTCTTATGCAAAAGGCAGCATACTGTGTACCCTGTTCTAGACCTAGAGGTGGGTGCCTGTGAACGATAGTCAGATATTAGTAGTACCATTCCTTAAATATATTTCCTTTTTGTTTGCTCATCACACTTTATGTATGCCTAATAGCATTTATCACATTTTTATAGCTGTTTTTTATGAAACCATATCTCCTAGACCATGAATGAAGTAGGAATGGAAACGTAATATTAAACTCTGTAAGTGCAGTGTAAGAGATTAATAATTGTTGCATAGTCAGGCTGAGTAAATAAGGACATGAAAACTGTGAAACAGATTATTTAGTATAGCTCATGAACCTCAAATCATTGTGTTGGGGGTGCATTAAGCCAGTTTCCAAACTAGGAATAGGGATATTTTTGAAATTTGGGGACTAATATATTTGGGACTTGAAAACATTTATCTGTAATTCTGAAACTGTGGTAATGTTCACAAACTACACTATAAAAATGTATATGATCCATAACATAACTGAGTACTGAATTCTAGATCCCTTTGACGTAGTAAGAAATTAGTCAAAAGAGGGTTTCTTCTTGGTGTCAGTCAGGGGCAGCCCTATTTGTTTTTTACCACTTTTAGAGTTTTGTGAATAAATTGTCTTTGGTTCAGATCAGAGATCTGCAGTTTTACTAGCTATTAAGACCTTTTGGAGAGTGATTTAATCTAAGTACAAATTTTTGTGTTTGTTTGTTTTTTTTTTTTCTGTAAAATAGGAATGATAATACTTCCACTGCAGAATTGTAAAAAATATGTTAAGGTGGTAAGTAAGGTATAAGTACCTACCTAACCTGCTACCTGACACAGAGTAAATTCCCAATAAAAGTTAGTTCCAATCTTCTTTTCCTTCTCTCTTCTCCCTGCCCACACTTACCCACACTTTTCATATCTTTGAAAATGGTCCACGCCCCCAAATTGCCTGCCTTCCCTCCCTGCTAATTGGAATTCTTCTCTTTGTGTAACTGTCTAAGCTAGGTAGGAGAAAAGAAAGGTGATTCATCCTGATGATTAAGCAACAGTTTAAAATTTTTTTTAATCTTTTATTTATTTTTGAGAGAGAGACAGTGTGAGTGGGGGAGGAAGAGAGAGAGAGAGAGGAACACAGAATCCAAATCAGGCTCAAGGCTCGAACTGTCAGCACAGAGCCTGACATGGGGCTCGAACCCATGAACCATGAGATCATGACCTGAGCGAACTTGGATGCTTAACCAACAGAGCCACCCAGACGCCCCTAAACAACAGTTTTTAAAGATGCACTATTTAACTCAGGTCTTTTGTAGCACTTTTGGCAATATAAAATTTATTTTAGCAAAAATCATTTAGTGAAGGTGAGAGAAAAGTGGTTTTAGTTTGAGGAGAAAAGCAAGTGGCCGTCCCAGGAGTCAGTTCCATTCTGGTGATACATTCCTTTCCTTCATGTGAACTCAGAGATTGTGCAAAATCATTCAGGTTTTTCTGTTTTTCTTTCTTTTATTACATTACAGTGGCAATTCTTTTGTGGGAAAAGGGAGAGTTGGCTAGGAACCATTATATGAGCTATTTTTAAATGCTTGGATTTATTTGACTGTGGGTATGTCCTCTTTTTCTGGAAGTTAAAAACCTTAAAACTTAATGAAACATACTATAGGAGAAATCCCACAAATCCTTAGGAGGAATAGCACTATCTGCCAGACAAGGGGAAATGCTGTTCTAAAGAAAACTGTGAAAACCCTTGCTTGCTTTCTACTTTTATCCTTCTCTATGGATTATGAGCATAATTGACTCTTATTTATGGCTTTTCTGTCACTTCTTGGGCTGAAGAAGCTGCATGGCTTAAAGATGGAGATAATATGCAAGGACTATAGTAAGCAGAGTTGTCTGTATTTGAAATAAAAAAAGCAAGATTTACATTGTGGCAATGCGAATCATCAGCCTAGGTTAATGGCAGAGTGACAGTGTAGGAGTGTAGCAGTGTGTGGTTCCACTCAGCAAAGACCTTGGCAGATCTGGCTAGATGATGGTTGTCCTAAGGTAGGTATATAGTTGTAGTGTTAATTCTGTGTAGTTTGTTATTTTATTCCCTGATGCTAAAGGAGCAGAAAGTTTTCAGCTAAAAAATCTCTTCCCCCATACATGCAGCAAAAAAAACATCATCTCTTCTCCTTAGTGATTCATTTTAACAGCTTCCTCCCACCCCTGACAAGAATTATGCCTATTAATTATTCACATCTTAGAATTAATTCATATCACCTGAACATCTGGAAAAGAATAGGTGTGTCCTAGAATGGGAGTTTTTACTAAGGCTGAAGGAAGCCATGAGTGAGGTGGTCAATGTTGGACAGCCAAACGTCAATTTGACAGTGCTGGGTACCTTGGGTGTGGGGTAGAGGGAGTGGTGAGAAGGCAGGAAATAGAAGAGAATTGAGAATAGCAGTTGAAAGGATCCAAAGATGAACTTTGCAGTTTAGCTTGGTGTTCTGGTGGCAACAGTGGGCCACTGAAAAATCCCTTAGCCTGAATGCAGTAGGGCTGTCTGTGATTAAGTTGAAATTCAAATACACGTTTGGAAATTTTAGCCAAATCCAGCACAGCCTACTGATTTTCCTTCTGTTTCCTTCCTACCTTTTGTTGGAAGAAGGTAGTAGCATAAAAGGAAATACAAGAGACAGTGTGTCTCCATTCTCCTTCCCTGTTCGTTTTTGTAAACCTCTGAAACCTGTCTTTAGATGTTTGATATAATTTTTTGAGGCAATAGAAAGACAAACATATAATTTGAAGGAAATCTATTCATTATTGGCATCATAGCATTAGAAAAGTTAGCAGTTATGATAGGCCAGTACATCTGGCCACACTCATGGAAAACAAAGTATGCTTGGGTTGAGTTTGGTTTACATAGTTGAAGCAGATTGTTAATCATTCACTGAATCGATGCTCAACAGGTTAATTGAATGAATAGTAGTATACCTTGGGGAGACCAGCAGTAAATATATACACAAATACAATATAATTATAAATTATGTTAAATGCTATGAAGTAGGGGCACCTGGGTGGCTCAATTGATTAAATGTCCGACTTCAGCTCTGGTCATGATCTCACAGCTTGTGGGTTCGAGCCCCACGTCGGGCTCTGTGCTGACAGCTCAGAGCCTGGAACCTGTTTCAGATTGTGTGGGTGTCTCTCTCTCCCTGCCCCTCCCCTGCTCGTGCTGTGTCTGTCTCTCTCAAAAATGAATAAACATTAAAAAAAAAATTAAATGCTATGGAGCAAACGAATATGGTACTATGATGGAGAATAACTGGAGGACAGAGAAGGAAGGACTCAGTGTTTTTCATATGAACCTTGAAAACCTCTAGTTTTGGCAATTTATAGATGTGTTAAAATATGCATTTTTCACACTTTATAGTACTGTCAAAACTTGATAATCATCTGTTTTCTCCCATTTGATTTTTTTTTCTTACCATTTATTAGCCATTCAAACCAAAACTGTTTATTCTCTGTGTGTGAAATTCAGGGTATATTTTAAAAGACCTAAGTGATGTAATAATAACATGTATTCACTCACCTTCCTCTTCCAGTGCTACATTTCAGTCAGGTGGAGTGAGTTAATTATTTGTGTGTAAAGTAGCAAAATATGTTAGAACTACTATAATAATAGGTTTTCTAGAATTTCCATAGAAATCGTTCAAGAGTTTTTAATTTATGATACATTTCCATTTAGTCAAGTTTACCTAAAGTTACCTGGGTAGTAACTTTCACAGAAATCTGGGGTTTTGTTTTTGTTTATTTTTATTAAAAAAAATTTTTTTAATGTTTATTTCTGAGAGAGAGAGAGAGAGAGAGAGAGAGACAGCATGAGCAGGGGAGGGGCAGAGACAGGGAGGGAGACACAGAATCCGAAGCAGGCTCCAGGCTCTCAGCTGTCAGCACAGAGCTTGACGTGGGGCTTGAACTCACGAACCATGAGATCATGACCTGAGCTAAAGTCGGAGGCTTAACCTGAGCCACCCAGGCGCCCCAGAAATCTGGGGTTTCAATTGTGAAAGTTCCTGGGTCTCCCTTCAAAGATGAAAAATCCGTATGTTATGTACTCTTTTTTTGTTGAAAACCTTTATTGTATGTTATGTGACCAGAGACTAACCCAGAGCAAGAATGAGAGGAGTAGAGCAAGTCATAATGTGGTTGTTGATGGAAAGCTTCCCTCTCTCTTAATTGTTGGGGGGCAAAAATCTTGCCTATGTTTATCTGCATTCCATCATGTTAAAGATACTATGGGGAAAAAAATCTTAAACGCTCATTCCTCCCATTCTTGGATATTTCACCAAAATCTCATTTATTCATAGTGAAAGAGCTTTTATCAAAAGAAATGATCATAGTAGTACTATTAGGATTTTTAGCTATATACTATCATCTGTGCCTTATACTTCTCAGTTATAAATCTCAGCCCTAAAAATCTATTTCAGGTTTTCTTTTTCTCCTTTTGCAGTTATCGGCATCCTGTCTAGAAGACATTTTGACAGGTGATTAGAATAAAAAATAACAGATGAGGGGCGCCTGGGTGGCTCAGTCGGTTAAGCGTCCGACTTCTGCTCAGGTCATGATCTCACAGCTTGTGGGTTCGAGCCCCGCGTTGGGCTCTGTGCTGACAAGTCGGAGCCTGGAGTCTGCTTCAGATTCTGTGTCTCCCTCTCTCTCTGACCCTCCCCGTTCATGCTCTGTCTCTCTCTGTCTCAAAACTAAATAAACATTAAAAAAAAAATTAAAAATAACAGATGGATGTCTTTGCTTTTCACCAAGGGAACTAGACATGAGGCCATTCCTTACTGATTACTGGAAAAGAGATATTGATACCAGGATCCTAATATGTTATTTTGGAAAGTTCTAGGAATCAGCTGGATTCCATTACTCTTAACTGTGGGCAAGCATTGGGATCCCTTTTATGCTACTCACATGGGTGAAAACTGGTATGGAGAACTGCGTGTTCCGTGGCAGGAACCCTAGTGGGCCTTCTAAGTATGGGAATCCTCCCTACCAAAAATCTGGTCATGCTTTAGTTTGACTTTCACTTCATTTATTTATTTATTTTTCAATGTTTATTTTTGAGAGTGGGGGGAGAGGCAGAGAGAGAGAGAGAGAGAGGGAGGGAGGGAGACACAGAATCCGAAGCAGTCTCCAGGCTCTGAGCTGTCAACCCATACACCAAAGCAGGGCTCGAACTCACAAACTGTGAGATCATGACCTGGACCGAAGTGGATGTTTAACTGACTGAGCCACCCAGGCGCCCCTCACTTTATTTTTTTTTTAAGTTTATTTATTTATTTTGAGAGAAAGTGCAAGTGTGAGCAGGGGAGGGGCAGAGAGGAGGGAGAGAGAACCCCAAGCAGGTTCTGTGCTGTCAGTGCAGAGCCAGAGGGACATGGGGCTCAGTCTCACCAACCATGAGATCATGACCTGAGCTGAAATCAGGAGTTGGATGCGCAACTGAATGAGCTACTCAGGTGCCTCCATTTTACTTTATTTTCAATGTGTTTTTGCCTTATCTGAAAGTTCACAGTAAGGTAATTTTAAGTGTTTAGGAAAATTATCACTGGGAGGTGGGGTTGCCAGATTTAGCATGTGTTATGTGCATACACACATTCTTTCAAGACACCCAGTGTGTCTGAAAAATTGCATGGGACATACTTATACTAAAAAATTATTTGTTGTTTATCTGAAATGCAAATTTAACTAGACATTCAGTGTTTTTTATCTGGCATACCTACTAGTGTAACTGTATCATTTACCATCCAAACCAGGACACTTTTGAGAGTAAAGTGGAGCACTTTTAATAATTTTGCCAGGACAACAGACATATTGGGACTATCCCAAGAAAACTATAAAGTATTGTCAGCCTAATTATAAGAGGTTCTGAAAGGATTTTTGATTACTGGTTTTAGATTTTCATAAGCAATCACATCTTTATGTCATTAACTTGTATTACTATGAATCTTTATAAATGCAAAGTGTATTGCTTTATAATTTTATATTAAGAAATATGACTAAGGCATCTTGACACATGATTGAAGTTCTCTTTTTTGGGAAGGTGTTGGGGGAAGAGTTTGAGAAGAATTGGTTTTATTTTGAGTGAGTGAATGAGTGAGTGGGAGCAGGGGAGGAAGAGAGAGAGAGAGAGAGAGAGAGAGAGAGAGAGAGAAAGAGAATCCCAAACAGGCCCTGAGCTGTCAGCACAGAACCAGATATGGGGCTCAGACTCACAAAACTGCGAGATCATGACCTGAACCAAAGTCAAGAATTGGATGCTTAACTGACTTAGCCATCTAGGTGCCCTGGTATTTTTTTAAGTAAACTCTAAACCCAACATGGGGCTCAAACTCATGACCCCAAGATCAAGAGTTGTATGCTCCACCATCCGAGCCAGCCAGGCATGCCAGAATTGGTATTAAATATTAATTTTAAAGAGAAAATTCTCTTACTTTGTGAGTTAAATGAAGCCACCACTAAGTACATGAAATTAGGGTTTAAGGATATTTTAATTACTTCTTTTTATTATATATATGTGTATTTTACTATCAGCAGTTATAACTTAAGACAAGAAATTGTGTATGTTTTCTGTCTTGTATTTAACTTAATTCTTCTCTTCTAACCTGTGTACTTCTTGTTTGGGGGATATAGTAAATAACCTATTCACATTTAGCTTACCCTTCTTAATTTCATAGCCTTTTATCATCTGCCCTTGCTCAACCTAACTAACTTCATTTTGCAAATCCACCCATAGATATTTGCTACATGACAACTACTCTGCTGAGTGCTACAGTAAATGTGACATGGGAGGAAACTGGTCCTGTCCTCAAGCTGCTGAGAGTGTGCACTTGATGTGGTAGTCTCTCCACAGCTTTGTATATTTCACATTGTTTTTCTCTGTCTTCTTAACCCCCTGTCTCTTTTGAAGTGTGATGATTAGTATGTCAGAAATAGGCGTAGCATGGTTTTGAATAGGAACTGTATGTTGTCTTATTCCAACATTTGTTCGGCTGATGCACAGGATTTTATTGGAATTTTGTCTACATTAATGAGAGGTGTTCAGGAAACAGCTTAAAACAACTACTAGATAATTTTTCTGTGCTGTAACTTATGCATCAGAATAAAAATGTATCAAAGTTCAACACATTTGAACTGCCTGAGGAACCTTTGAGCAATGAGTTGACTCAGATAACAGTTTCCCAGATTGTTTTACCTTTAACAAGATTGCCTGGTTTCTCTAAAGGAAAAAATTTCTTTACAAGTATTTTCTTGCTTTTATTGTTTTGATTATCAACAGTTGTTTTATATTATAATGTTGGTTAATTATTTAAAAATGTAAGTACTTCCCATTGCCCTATTTGTGTTATCTTGAAAAGCTATATTGGGGCGCCTGGGTGGCGC
>NW_024412415.1:11733007-11751848 GCF_014898765.1 Herpailurus yagouaroundi | reverse complement strand
AGTCGGTTAAGCGTCCGACTTCAGCCAGGTCACGATCTCGCGGTCCGGGAGTTAGAGCCCCATGTCAGGCTCTGGGCTGATGGCTGAGAGCCTGGAGCCTGTTTCCGATTCTGTGTCTCCCTCTCTCTCTGCCCCTCCCCCGTCCATGCTCTGTCTCTCTCTGTCCCAAAAATAAATAAACGTTGAAAAAAAAATAAAAATAAATAAAAATAAAAATAAAGGTAATACATATCTGTGGTAAAACTTAAAACCTTACTGAAAAGAATAAAATGAAAAATAAGTTCTCCAAGCTTCTAGCCCCACTTCCTAGATGTAACACTTTGTTGTCTTTCTTGTGATTATCAACTTGCCTAATACTCATTTTTCTTTTTTTTCCTTGTCTTTTTAAACATAAATGGCTTTATGATATTCCAGTATATGGATATATCATACTTCATCCAGTAAGTTCCTGATTGGTGGACATTTAAGATGTCTCCAGATATTTTTTGATACTAGTGAGGTTACAGTGAAGAACAATGTAGATACATGTATTTGCATACATATCATGTGTTCGTTCTATTGAATAGATTCCTTGAATCAAGGAATACATGCATTTTAAATATTGATTCATTTTATAAACTGCTCTCCAAAAAGATAGTTCCACTTGATACGTCCACCAGTATATCCTTGCTAACTCTGGTCAGTAAGATCAAAACTTTTTAATCTTTATGTGTTTAGTAAATGACAAAACACAATCATATTCTTATTTGAACTTCTTGTATTATGATAAGTTGGTCATTTCTGTTAATTTTCTATGTGTTAATATTTGTGTCCTTTACACATTTTTGTTATGGGTTGTTCACTTTGGTAGTGATTTGTAAGTGTAGTCTTCTATTAGGAAGTAGTCTGTGATCATGTATGTTAGAAATAATTTTTTCTCAGTTTTTCAGTTTTTACCATGTGTATGTTGTTAAATATACACAGTTTGGACCCTAAAGAGATGAGGGAAAGGTGGAGAGTGCTGGGAATGAATTAGTGGAAGATCCAGAGAAAACTACTAAACACATTTTAAATAAGGAAAATAACATGACAGAAATGATACAGTGTTTTTGTCTCTTTAGAGGAAAGATATAAATAAAAGATTGTGAAGTGTTCAGTTTGTATGAAGTATAACAACACACAGATATATCACTTTTTTATATTTTTCCCTCCAGAGGTTTTATCAGCTATGATTAGTGTGCTCTTGGTGTATATACTTATGGGATTCCTCCTATATGAAGCTGTCCAAAGAACTATCCATATGAAATATGAAATAAATGGAGATATAATGCTCATCACTGCAGCTGTTGGAGTTGCTGTTAATGTAATGTAAGCTCTATTTTTTTTAATGTAATATCTTTATTTTTTAGACTAGTTTTAGGTTCACAGCAAAAATTGAGCAGAAGGCATAGAGATTTCCCATATATCCCCTGCCTTCAAACATGTGTGGCTTCTGCATTATCAGCATCCTTCAGCAGAGTCATGCATGTGTTACAGTTGATGAACCAACATGAGCACATCACCACACGGTGTCCCTAGTTTACATTTGGGTTCATTCATTCTTGGTGTTGTATATTCTTTGGGTTTGGACATTATGGTGTCACACACTCTATATTGTTTTCACATCGATATTTTTAAGTACTGTGAACTGAGAGATTTTTATAAATGCATTCAGTAATGTGCAGTGGTATTTTTATGTATTTTAAAATTATATATGTTAAATATGTAATTTTTCTTATGGTAATAAAACACTTGGAATTATATATTCCTCACTAGTTTGCTCAATTATGCTGAAGTTTGACCAACAATGAGGTATTTAAGTGGGACAAAGTTTTTTTAACTTTTATTTTATAATACTTTTGTATTAATAAGATATTTTTAATTACAAACTTTTTTCCCTAAGAATTATGAAATTTTTAGGTTTATACTTAATCATTTGGATCAGCAGTCAGCAAACTTTCTTGTAAAGGGCCAGACAGTAAATATTTTAGGCTTTGAGAGCCATGCAGTCTCTTTTGCAGCTGCTCAACTCTGCTGTTACAGAACAAAAGCAGCAACATGTAATATATAAACAAATGAGCATGGCTGTGTCCCAGTAAAACTTTGTGTACAAAACCAGGCATTGGGCCGCATACGCTTTACAGACCATGGTTTGCCAATCCCTGCCCTGGCTTCCATTCCTACTTACAATAAAATCAAAATCCTTACCATCACGTTTTTGATAAGATCCTGTGTACCTCTCTAACTCATATCCTAGCATTCTTGCTCACTTTAGCAACAATGGTTATCTTGCTTTTTTGAAACACGTAGAGCACATTTTCATACAAAGGCCTTTGCCCTGGTATTCCTTCTGCCTAGAACCACCCTTTCACCACCACCTGCTTGACTTGATTCGAGTCTCTGCTGAGAAGGAATCTCAGAGAGACATTGTCTGACCGACCACCCCCCCACCCCCGACCCTAGCACTCTCCATCCCTCGAAGTGCCTTTTCTTCAGAATAGTTGCATTGCCTGGCAGTATGTTCTGTATTGATTTGTTGAATTCTCTGCCTTCTCTACTAGAACAGAAGCTAGTAGAGCTTCTACTCCTAACATGGGGATAGGGATAGGTCTGTCTGATTCACTGTTTTGACCCTAGCACCTAGAATAGTACCTGCTATGCAATAGGTGCTCAGATATATATTAAATGAATGAGTTCCATGTTGTCTCATTAGTGTCTGATTAGCAATAAATATTTTTATCAATACTGCTAGGAAGAATAATAATGTTTTCTTTTATTTTTGACAGAATGGGGTTTCTATTGAACCAGTCTGGTCACCACGCCCATTCCCACTCTCTGCCTTCGAATTCTCCTACCGCAGGTTCTGGGTGCAGACACAACCATGGGCAGGACAGCCTAGCAGTGAGAGCTGCATTTGTACATGCCTTGGGGGATTTGGTACAGAGTGTTGGTGTACTAATAGCTGCATACATCATACGATTCAAGGTAATAGGATTGCTAATTTTTCTATTTTAAAATATATTTAATTTCAATATTAAAACTAAAGGTAATTGCCTTTTATCAGTATATTGGACACCAAGGCTAGTCTTACTCATTTTGCATTTAGGGAGGCTTAACTGAGCCGCCAGTATAGCTCTTTTGTTAACACTAAACACAGTAGTATCATTTTACAGAGTAACAATCTATAGCTGGCTTCAGTACCACCTTCACTCAAGTTTAAGCCTTGTCCCTGAACTGCTAGGTACTGGCATGTGTGCTGGACTAGAAATCCAGAGATTTGTGTTCTAGTCTTGGCTCTGCAATTTATACTTTGAGCAAGTATTGAGCAAGTAAGTCCCTTAACTCTAAACTCTTATTTATTAGGTTTATTTATTTTGAGAGAGTGCACACAGGCACACATGCACGAGTAGGGGAAGGGCAGTGAGAGAGCGAGCGAGCAAGTGAGCGAGAAACTCTGTCTCCTCACTCAGCACAGAGCCTGACGCAGGGCACTATCCCATGACCATGAGATCATGATCTGAGCTAAAATCAAGAGTCAGACACTTAACCAACTGAGCCATCCAGGAGCCCCTCTAGATGAGATAAGTGGCTGCTAAAACTCGTTTGAGCTCTGATATTCTCTGGTTCTGGTTGGAAGATTTAGGGAAGGCACAGAGGAAAGCAGTAGAACAAATGATTAAACCTCTGGAAATAGGTCTTACCAGGAAAGGTATTTAAACAATCCAGGAAAGAGTCACAGTATCTAAATTTAAAGGTATTCTTCAGTCCTGGCAAAGGCAGCTAAAGAATGGGGGACATGGGGACAGAGTATGGCTTGTTTTGCTTGTTTTATGTCAGTCTGTACTTAATCATACAATTTTGCTCTGTCACCTTTCAGCCAGAATACAAGATTGCCGATCCCATCTGTACATATGTATTTTCATTACTTGTGGCTTTCACAACATTTCGTATCATATGGGACACAATAGTTATAATACTAGAAGGTAAGCTCTCACTAATATCCCCCGTTGTGGGTTTATTACTTCCCTAAATCAGATTGGGGGTGGGCGGGGCACTCTAGGGTAGGTAGGAGTCCTGTCTTTTCTTTTTACAGACGCTTATAGGTTATAGTAACACCACTTTATGTGTATATAAAATATAAGAATTGATGTGCTCTCCCATCTGTTACCTATTCGATCCTTATGATCACTGAGAAAGGTAGGTAAGGTAGACATTATTATCTCTATTTACCAACAAGGAAATTGAGGTTCAGAGGGGTAACATAACTTGCTTAATTAAGGTAATGCTGCTAATAAATAAACTATGGAGCTAGGACAAAGATGCAACTCTTTTGAGTCTTAATACAATTATGTCTACTGGTTTATTAATTCCTTAATTCCCATTTAACTTGCTATTTTGTTATATTTCCTACATCCCTACTTATATTAAGTATATGCCTATATTTTCAACAGTACGTTCATTATCATTGGATGTTCCCTTTTTTTCATTTTTTTTCTGTCTATCCTGGCTTTTTATTTTTTTAAATGTTTGTTTATTTTTGAGAGAGACAGCGTGAGAGTGCAAGCTGCGGAAGGGCAGAGAGAGAGGGAGACACAGAATCCCAAGCAGGCTCTGTGCTGTCAGCAGGGCTCGAACCCATGAACTGTGAGATCATGACCTGAGCCAAAATCAAGAGTCAGACACTTAACTGACTAAACCACCAGGTGCCTCTATCCTAGCTTATTTGTTAAATGAAGTATTCAGGTTTGATACATATATTTTTAAGTTGATTTATTTTGAGAGAGAGAGAGAGTGCATGTGCACGTGTGCCAAGCGCAGGTGGGGGAGGGGCAGAGAGAGAGAGACAGCACCCAGCCCATCGTGGGGCTCAATCTCATGTGGGATCATAACCTGAGCCAAAATCAAGACTTGGATGCTTAACCAACTGAGCCACCCAGGTGCATCCTTGTCTTAAAGTATTAAGATATTTTAAAGTATTCATTTAAACTGAATTTGGTAAAGCCGTTTGAGTTCTTTGGAAAAAAAAATTCTATCAGTTATGTATAACTTTTTCCCCCAAATAAACTTTACTTATAAATGATATATTCTAAACTAATAGGTGTACCAAGCCATTTGAATGTAGACTATATCAAAGAAGCCTTGATGAAAATAGAAGATGTATATTCAGTGGAAGATTTAAATATCTGGTCTCTCACTTCAGGAAAACCTACTGCCATAGTACACATACAGCTAAGTATGTTGCTGACGGTAAATCCTGGGGTTGGTGGGCTTTGTCTTTGGAATTGAATTTAACATTTTTGCTTTTAAATAAGTAGGAAAATTGTTTCTGCTGGAAAGATTTGCTTTAAGGGAGGGTTCAGACTTTTCAAAAGGTGAGTTGCAGATCAATAATGGCAGCCGAGCAATAATTTTCAATCTCTTTAAGATGAGACATTACAAATTGATTTTTGCTTTCAGATTAAAGCATGAGGTGTATCTACCATGCTGTATTTCTACATAAGAAAAGCTGGGTCTGTTTTTATTTCTTTAGGTCATTTCACAGATTGATGCTTTTTATTTATCAAAATAATACATGCATGTGGTTTATTTTTTTTTAAAGTACAGAAGACTTGCAATTGATGTCCAGTATTCTTTCTCTGAGAGTGGACTAGAGGGATTGGAATAATGACAAGCCATCCTGGCTTTTTAAGCCGGTGTGCTTCTCCAAGAGAGGAGCGTCAAGAGGGGAGAAATCAAACTAATAAAAATAGGTTCACTGTATATGAAATTTGTTATTTCCCTGTGTCATTGTAACTTTGTACAATGAATAGTAATGATATTTTCTTGACATTGCAGTTCCTGGAAGTTCATCTAAATGGGAAGAAGTACAGTCCAAAGCAAAGCATGTGTTATTGAACACATTTGGCATGTATAAATGTACTATTCAGCTTCAGAGTTACAGGCAAGAAGTGGACAGAACTTGTGCACATTGTCAGAGTTCCAGTTCCTAATTTTACATGTTTTGGGGACCACTGCCTTATTTATCCTGCAGTCACAGACCTGAGAGCAATAAATGTGCACACCTGAAAGAGAAAATGGAATCCCTGACAGCTGTGTCCATATCAAGCACCTGTCTCTCAAAACAATCACTCTAGCCTGAGAGTGCTACTTTCTGTTTAATGGTAAAAGGAGACTTCACCATGGTTTTCAGATGAAGATGTTTCCAAAACACTATTTATAAAATGAGACGTGACTCTACGGATACCTCAAAGAAGACAATCCAAGACCACATTTCACTAACTGTGACAGAGTACATGTCTTAAAGGGAGCATCAAGAATTCAGTATTTGCATTTAAAAATCCTTTTTAAGGACCATTTTTTATCAAGCTAGTGCTGGAAAACTGATTTTTTTTTATTAGGTAATCTTGACAGCCAGCTTCTGGAATTTGACACCCAGTTATGTTTTTACAGAAATTATTTCTCAACAGATTTCAGAGAATACTAGAAATTATCCAGATAGTGGAATAAGCATGTATTCCTAAGTGTTTCAGAAATGTTTTATTTCACAAATAATGTTATTGTTATAGTTATACTTTATAAACAACTTTTTCCAGATGTTACAGGGTTTTGAATCTCAAAGTTATCATTTTGGTTATTTGTAATCTTAATCAGAACCAAATCTTTACATGTTGTGGTGGTCACTGTCATTAGGAATATTTAGGAAATATTTTCAATACTATTCTAAATGGCAGAAGTTAATCTTAAATTACTATATGGTGATTTAAAATATAGGAGTGAGGATGGAGTGTGGAATGTCAGATTTAAGTCTTCTGCAGTCACTTTTATTATTCATGGAATGATCTTAAGAATAGCAGGAGACTGCAAAATGTAAACAATGATCCTCTGTCCTTGTAAGAACTGAAAGTGTGCTTGGTACCTTGCTTCCTGCCTCCATACCAGTTAGTCTGTGCCCCTTCAGGGTAAAACTCTGGAGAGCTGTGGTTCAGTTTGTAATGCCTATCTTTCACATGTAGATTAACCACATTCCTCCAGAGAGAATTTGTTTGATGATATGGGTTAGGGATTCTCCACGGACTCCAGAAACCCTAAGATATAATTTTGAGGTTTTCCAATAATACCATAGCAGAAATGCCCAGAGAGATGGGGAGAAGACATTTAAAAAGAAAGAAAACATCAAGGGTTTTTGACCTTGTATTTGTGTTGTTTGAAACACAGGAATTGGGATGGACATTCAATCTGTGTTGTAGGGAGGCTAAACCTGAAACTTTCCAAACCGAATGCAACCTAATTGGTACCAGTTGTGTTAAAGGGGTAGCTGTGAATAATCAGGTTTCATTTTGCAACTGTTGGTTTTGTGATTATCTTTATGCACTTTAGAAGTCTATTTTCACAGGGACAGTTTCTTAACCAAGAATGGATATGGTTCTTGAGGTTCTCAGAGAATCAGAGTACAATTACTAGGCAAGTTGTGAATTAGAAGCGTAGATAAACATGCAGATGATTTATAATATCAAAGAAGGAGAGGAAGCAGATTTCGTGTTTCTACCAAGTACCTCACTGTAAGTAAACCTAAGATAAAACCTGAAGTTCCCTAAAAGATGATTAAGAGTTGATGGTATCCCCCAAAAAAGGGTTGATGAGGGTTAATGGTATCTAGTAAAACCCAGTGTTTATGGAATTGAATTGAAAATTAACCTTATGCGGTTCTTGCTGTGAATCCATTTAAAATGATTGGAATTTTTCAAAAATTTGAGTAGTACATACATAGTTTAAGTCAAAATTCTCTTAAATGTGGAAGGCAAATAAGAATAAATGAGAAGCATTTCAGTGGACATCTGGGCATTACGGACTTTGGGTACCTAGCAAGAGAAAGGAAAAGAACATGCATTGTATGCTAATGGCTTTCCCCGTATTTGCAGGTGTTTCCCATGTGTCTACTGAGCTTGTTTCTTGTAAACTTTCCTTTATCCTAAATAGGCGTATCTTACTTTTCATATCGACCTGTTCCTTGAAAAAGTTATGTGATAAAACAGTCTGAAATTCATTTGAGGATTGAAAAGGATTTTTTGTAAAATGCAGAAACAGTGAAAACTTTTGTAAATTTTAGTGAGTGTGCTTTGTCTAAGTGAGGTACACATGAAGTTCCCTGTGCTTTGTCTTTTGTAGCAAGGACTACACATTTTGTACTTGTGCTTTCCTGGGGCTGAGATTGAAAATTGATAGATTTCACTTTTTGTAACTTGACAAAACCCACACAGGACGATGTGAACTTAGCAGTTAGGGCCAGGGACTGCACGACGGAAGGCACAGAGCCTTGGGTCTGTCCCTACCCTGCTGAGCTGCAACCCTGAGTCACACCCCTCAGACAGCCCTCACAGGAAGAGTTCTCCACTGTCCTGACACAGGCGCTGGGTAATTTTGGATAAACACTTTGCATTGTTAATTTTGCACTGAGAAAACAGATCACAACCTAAAAACTGGGCAGTTCTTCAGTGTGATGGGTTTTTTTGTTTGTTTTTTTTTAAGTAAGCTCCACAAAGCGTGGAGCCCAGAGCCAGGCTTGAACTCCCATCCCTGAGATCGAGACCTGAGCTGACATCAAGAATTGGACAGTTAATCAACTGATGCACCCAGGTGCCCCAGTTTGATGTATTTTAATTAACATTTGCAAATAATCAGAGTTACTTGTATATATAAACCTGTCAAAACTCTGGCCAGAGGCAGCATTTTGATTTATTTTAGGAAAAGACCTATTTTTCATTAACGACCATGCTGCCTTACAAACCTAATGTGAGGAATATAGCTGAATAGGGCATCTTTCAGAGAGCTTTGAAATGTAGAACCATTTCAAATAGAATTCCCACATACACTTCCCATTAGCTGTGCCTTGTGTAATGTGAGCCCAGATTTTCGCAGCTTGCAGCTCCTGTCAGTATTGTTTGCCAAATCACAGGCTCTCTTATTTTACTGTTTTCGTTTCAAGTTTGGGTACTTTATTTCCATTTTCTAAAACTAAGTTTCCTGCTCTTAAAAGTCTCAGTGTTCTGGTTCTGTGTCTTGAACCCAGGTGTCCTCACTGACAGTGTTTGTTTTTAGTAGAATTTTCCCAGAATAGACACAGGCAAGATCAGACACATGAGCTTCCCTTTTGTTTAAATGTGAGGAAAACCATCTTTCAGAAACAAAGCACCACTTATAAACTTTTTGTTCGTGAGGAAGAACCCTTTTTTTAAACAGCTGATTGTTCTTGATCCAGATTTCTCTTGGACACTGAACTTTACAGTATAAGTATGATAGAAATAGACTACACTATACAACCATAAGTGAAGATTCTCTCTAATAAGACTGGATTGTGTTTCTTAAACAACTACTCTCACCACTTTAGAAGAGATAGTCATTCACTTTTGAAACAAGCACAATGAGGTAAATTTATTTTCTTTTTATGAATTTATGTGAATTGGTTCACCATAATGAATAAGGTGTGTTTTTACAGAATCTGAGCCCCGTTGGAATAAGATTTTAGGCAATTTTCATGTTGACTCTACCTTACATATAGTGTTAATAGATGTAAGATTAGTTCCTTTGGCTTGGTTTCTTTTTAAACCAAGCTTAGCTCATGAGCCACTTGAGTATTAGTCCCAAAGAATAGTGACACCTTGCTATATGCTGTGTTGAGGGGAGGTGAGTCTGATTTCCAAATGATTAAGGTTTTTTTGTCTCTAACCAAAACATGATTTGCAAACTCTAACTACAGATCTGCCACGGGAATCTTGCTGGAAAGGACATCAGATTTGTTTTACAGCTCACCAATCAGGGATATTTTTTGTTATGTTCGTAGGAGCCCGCAAATTAGAAGAAATTGTCGTGGGAATTCCTCAGTATTGAATTGTGTATGTGCATTCAGGCCATCCGATCCTTGAATTCCTGCTTACAAAGGGTTTACTCTGTTACGTTATTCTTCCGATCGTATTGTAAAGACCAATATTTTCTGATTTTTGGTAAGACTGGAAAACATTTACGGAGACTTTCCCAATTACATCTATGACAGCGTCAATTTAAATATTGCAGTTAAGTATATTCTGAAAAATTGAAATGGCCAGTATGTCAGCTTTGCACCTGGAAGATACCTTATATTTGGAAAGCTTATGCTTCTCTAAAAATATATGTTATTAAGCCATATCACAGTTTAAGAAATTGTATATACTTTTCCATTTGCCCTTTCAGAAACCAGGTATTTTGCATACGATTGATTTTAGGAAGATTTTGAAGCTGGTGTTTCTCCATATAATTTAAGATCAAGATATAGTATATGTATATGTACTGTATTTGCAATTTTCAAATTGTAATTTCCTATACATTTATTAAATAAAGTATTGTTTTGCCGTGTGGTTTATTAAAAAATGAAAATATATAATCCTGAAATTTCTGGGCTGCTTTATTGAGCAATAGCAGACCTTAAAACATAGTAATAATCTTAAAAAGCATTGGAAAATAGATGATACCCTAGTTTTATAAACTCAGACTGTAATGCCCTATTTAAGGTGTTTAAGAACTAAACCTGGGAAAAACCTTCCAGGTAAAGAAAAAAAGAGCTATTAAAAGAATCTATAACTTTTTCTACAAGTCACTTTTAATATTCCTGCAGGCCCAGCAACAATGGCAGAAAGGAAAGAGATGCTCCCGTGAAAGTAAGATTTGTGAGGGCCTTTGTGAAGTCTGAGAGGAATGACCTGGTGACCCTCCGATGGTACAGACGGGGGGTCAGCACACTGTGCCTCATGGGCCGAGTCTGGCCTGCAGCCCGTTTTGCGTGGCCCATGGAGCTGAAAATGGTTTTTGTATTTTTTAATGGTTAAAAAAAAAAAATCAGAAGAATGATATGTGAAAATTACGTTGAACTTTTTAATTCTTTTTTTTTTCAACGTTTATTTATTTTTGGGACAGAGAGAGACAGAGCATGAACGGGGAAGGGGCAGAGAGAGGGAGACACAGAATCAGAAACAGGCTCCAGGCTCTGAGCCATCAGCCCAGAGCCCGACGCGGGGCTCGAACTCACAGACCGCGAGATCGTGACCTGGCTGAAGTCGGACGCTTAACCGACTGCGCCACCCAGGCGCCCCGTGAACTTTAAATTTCAGTGTAAATAAAGTATTCCTCAAACACAGCCACACTCATTTCATCACGTATGGTTACCTGTGGCTGCTTTCGTGCCGCGGTGGCAGAGTTGAGTAGTTGGGACAGATATAAAATACTTACTATCTGACCATTTGTAGGCGAAGTTTGCCCGCCCTTGGTATACACTGTCGTATGGTTTCAAGGCTCTTAACAGCGCAGCTGGATGCGGCAGGCTTTTCTGGAGCCTGCTCGGAAGTTTCTGTGACTGGCCAGTCTGAAGGCCACCTGCGCTGTCAAAGTTTCTTCCCCTCCCTTACTTTTTTCTTTTGTCTGTCTTCCTCGGAAGTTTGAGGCAGAGATAGAGGAGAAGAGGAGCAGGATTTCAAACACCATCTATGTGCCATACACTCTCTAAGTTTACTAGCAAAGCAGTTTTCTACCCCCTAACACCAGGATCATTTCAGAATATTTTCAATATACAGGTTTACTGGATTTTTTAATTTTCACTTAAGTTATGACAAAAAATAAAGAAAATGTCCAACCTACTGAACCAATTCTCTGAGATGTCCCAATTTCAGTATTATGGTATCTTAAAGATGAGAATGCTTCTCAAACCAAGTATGTAGATCTCAGTGGCTAAAACACTGAATTATATAGTATTTCTTAGAACTTTAACAAATATGCGTTAAAGTACCCTATGTGTGTTGAGTACCCTATGCAGCTTGTGCCAAATGGGCGCTCACGAATGAAAAATACCATTTTATCTGCTAAGACGAAATTTGGTTATTGGGCTTTAAAAATAACATGTTCTTGGGGCGCCTGGGTGGCTCAGTCGGTTAAGCATCCGACTTCGGCTCAGGTCACGATCTCACAGTCCGTGAGTTCGAGCCCCGTGTCGGGCTCTGGGCTGATGGCTGAGAGCCTGGAGCCTGCTTCCGATTCTGTGTCTCCTTCTCTCTCTGCCCCTCCCCCATTCATGCTCTGTCTCTCTCTCTCTCAAAAATAAATAAAAATGTTTAAAAATTTTTTAAAAAAATAAATAAATAAAAATAAAAATAACATGTTCTTTAAAGTTTCCCAGTCACCTAGAGAAAGACTCCTCTATTTTTGAAAATAGTAATAAAATATAGTTTTAGGTAAGTTATAGTAGTGAGATGTTAACATATGATTTGATTACTTACCTAGCTGTGTATCTATTTTGATGTGTCATTTTTTTCGTCCTTGTCAGATGCCAAAATGAATTCGAATTTACAATAAACTATAAATTAGACTTACAAACTCTTACTTATGCCAAACTTTCCATTTTATTTTATATATTAGTTGGATAATATTTTTGGTTA
Organism: Herpailurus yagouaroundi; assembly: GCF_014898765.1. NCBI lineage: Eukaryota > Metazoa > Chordata > Mammalia > Carnivora > Felidae > Herpailurus > Herpailurus yagouaroundi. The sequence continues at coordinate 11,739,375 of NW_024412415.1, read as the reverse complement.
TAATTCCAGCTATGATATAGTATATTTTCTTTAAGCTAGAATATAGCCTAAGCATAAATAGGAAGTATGAAGCCTTCTGACTAAATATCATCTTTACATAAATCATGTGTTTAAGATTAGGAGCTTTAAAAATCCAGCCTCAGTGAAATTTTCAGGCAGAATTCTGGTTTAAGGCTCTATGTGACTTTTACAGAACATGAACTATAAAGTTTGGCCAATAAACATGAAGATGATACTTTGTAAGTTACCAAATTCCTTCTGTGAACTTTTCAAAAATTTGTTCTGGTTTGACTTGAAATTCCTGTTTGTTTTACTTGCCAGCTTCTGCATATTGGTTTGTGGGGTTTTGGTGTGTTTTGGGTTTTGGTGGGGTTTTTTTTGTTTTTGTTTTTTTTTTAACACTTTTGTTCACTTTAACAAAATGCTGGCGCCATGGGGAAAATGTGTGTGAGTTGGTTTTTCTACAAAATATACTGAGCTATTTCTTGGGAAGAAAGTAGGATTTTTTTTTAATGGAAATTTTCAGAGACCCCATGAATGCAAAGCCAACCTGAAAGCAAGACAGACCACCTCTGTTCCCTTGACTTTCCTAGGATTGAAGATCTGCTCCCACCCTCCCTCATTATTCTTTCTTCTACTTCCTCCCCAGAGGAATCCTAACAACATAAATGGTTACAGGGACACTTGCCTCAGGACAGTGATTGTAGTGGATATCTGGCCTAGTCAAGGAATGAACAAGTAGGGTGAAGAGGAGAGTTTCCTGGACTTCCATTCGTTAAATCAGTTCCCTGTGAAGGCTACTGGCAAATCCTAGTTCCAACAGGCTCTTAATCACTTTATGGTCTGACTGGAGTTTCAGCAGTATCTGAACACAAGCCTATACCATTGTTGCTTTGCTTTTTTGTGTAAGAATATTTTCCAAAGTCCTGCATATTTGTTAAAATTCTAAGAAATATTATATAATTCAGTGTTTTAGCCATTGAGATCTACATACTTGGTTTGAGAAGCATTCTCATCTTTAAGATACCATAATACTGAAATTGGGACATCTCAAAGAATTGGTTCAGTAGGTTGGACTTTAATAAGGTATATTGAGACTACCTCCAGATGTGAATTCATTTTACAATCATTTAACCAAGAAATGATCTGTGAAGGCCACCTCCCTACCACTGAATATGTTGTGGACTAGAACAAAAAATTCCTGTGTATTTTTAAAAATTAAACAGGAAATGAAACAATATTATGTTTTTGGAGAGCGTCTTGGGTCATACCCTCACTCCTACAAATAGAAGATCACACTCCCATTACAGATGGCTTGAGAAACTGGCCTGTAGGATAAAGTCCATCCTCTTGGTAACGACGTACAAAATCCTTCTGGTTTGGTGACTACTCACTTCTCCACCCACAATTCCACCCTTTCTACAACCACTATCCTATCTCCCATGCTTCAGCCATACCAAACCACAGTCCAATTTTGGTTAACGGGGGAAAAAACTGCTAACATTTATTGAACCTTTACTGCCTTTCAGACACTGCTATATACTTAATTGTGTAATTCTCATGATGGTATTTTGATAAATATTATAATCTTCACTTTACAAATGAAGAAACTGAGACCAGGAGAAGTTAAATGCCGTGCTGAAAGTCACATAGGTACTCATGTAGAAAGAGAAGGTCACAGACATCTCCTAAATATAGTTATAACTAGTAAACAATATAAAAGGGATCCAGTGTAGACTACTGTAGTCAAAATCACAACCATTAGACCATAGATGTATACAAATAATGGAAGTATAATAGTTTAGGAAGACACAACTTTCCATAATTTATATACATGCTTAGCAAAAAAGTAGCCAAAAGTTTACTCTATTTCTTAACTGAGTTCTTGTTTTTTGAGGCACCAGGATAGTGCTAAATCAGGTTTCAGCATGTTCTCACTAGCCTTTCCTTTCTTCATTCCTCAGTCCTCATAGCCATGACTGGGAAGGGTTGGGACCCAAGCCACAAGGGCCAGGCTCCTTCTGCCATTTCTTCAATAGCCAGCCACTGCTTTGCTCTCAGGACAATGCACTTCTGTGTCCACAACTGGTCTTGTTTGTGAAGGGGAGGGGCTAGTCCACGTTACAGTCAACGTACCATGGGACCCCCTGGGCACAACAATCGCCCAAATCTTTTTTTTTTTTTTTAACGTTTATTTATTCTTGAGACAGAGAGATACAGAGCATGAACGGGGGAGGGGCAGAGAGAGAAGGAGACACAGAATCGGAAGCAGGCTTCAGGCTCTGAGCCATCAGCCCAGAGCCTGACGCGGGGCTCAAACTCACGGACCGCGAGATCATGACCCAGGCTGAAGTCGGACGCTGAACCGACTGAGCCACCCAGGCGCCCCAACAATCCCCCAAATCTTAAGTCAATGTTTACATTGCTTGGGGGGGGGGGGAGGGAAAGGTGGCTAAAACAAGCAGAAAGTGTTGTGCCCACCATTGAATCCTTACCAAGAAAGGATCGAGACAAAGAAACAGCTCAGAAATATTACATACAGACTGTGAACCCATGGAAAACAAAAAACACAAGCCTCCAGTAATTCATAGATATTTCCAGGAAGTCAATGAACTTCCCACAAGCCATGGAATTATGGGTTAAAGCTGATCTCATCTTGGTTGGGAGTGGGTAAGATGTAGTAGATATCTGGGTTAGTTACTAGGTAGCTCCAAACCAAATAGATGCTTTCATTGTGAGCTCACACAGAGGTATGGACTCAGCAGACTGCCTAGGTTTCCATCTTGGCCCTCCCCTCCCTTTCTAACATTGAGATTTGGGGAAACTTTTTGAACTTCTCTGTGCTCGGTTTCTCTGTCCACAAAATAAAAATATTAACTGTTCCTGCCTCATGTGACTTTTATGAGGATTAAATGAGCTACATAAAGAAAGTGCTGGGAACACATCATTATTACTACAAGTTAATTTCTTCACAAAGGCACTGCCTATTATTTTTTTACTTGGCTAATTGAGCAGTGCCAGTCTTACAGCTCCCAGAACGAGGCAAATTTTCTTATCCTCTGCTCCTTTGCCCCTTCTTTATCTGGAAAATCATTTCCCCAGCTTCTTTACCTCATAAAAACCAACTCATCCTTAAAGATTCTCCTCAGGTATCATCTCCTCCAAAAAGCCTTCCTTTCCCTCCCTATGTGAATTAGGAGCCCTTCTTCTGTGCCTACCTCCCTCCCTCATTTGGTCACTGTGGGAGCCACCACTGTCTGATTACCCACAAGCCCTTGGGGGAGGGACCTAGGTGTTTTCTTTGAATTTCTAGTGTTAGAGACACAGAAGGGCTGTGTGAATATTCCCACAGTTAGAAACCATACATACACTAGATATCTTTTTTTAATGTTTGTTTTTGAGAGAGCGAGAGAGTGAGAGAGAGAGAGAGAGAGAGAGAGAGAGAGAGTGAGCATGAGTGGGGGAGGGACAGAAGTAGACACAGAATCCGAAGAAGGCTCCAGGCTCCGAGCTGTCAGTGCAGAGCCTGATGTGTGACTCACAAACCGTGAGATCATGACCTGAGCCAGTCAGCCGCGTACCCAACTGAGCCACCCAGGTGCCCCACTAAATATCTATTTTTGCATGGAAATTTTTTAAGGAGCCCTAAGAATCCTCACTGTCAATGCTGTAATCTCTTTTCCATAATGTAACTGAAACCCTATCATAAAATTGCTTCTCTGAAAAAATGTTCCAGATTGGCTATCTCCCAATAACAAAGAATTGGGTTTTTTTATACTTGGGTATGTGTAATTATAGTATAGCTATTCAAGAATTTCTGGTTATTTTCTGTATCTCTTTAAAAAGATTACAACAGAAATTAGACCCATTTCTGAAACATCCCAGACAATTACACAATTAATTGCAACTAAATTGGTATTAACAGCCAGTAGCTATTATCACTTACAGAACCTGATAATCTCTCCCGGAGCCCCTCCTTAGTAGCACCAAGCTAGTGCTTGTCAATTCCTATCTTGCTGATAACAGCTTGTTTGTTTTACAAAAGACACTTTATTTTTAGAAGATGAATAGTAACTATTTTCAGCTTGAAGCTGGGGGACAGCTTACACTACTTTGAAAGTACTGATGGAGTTGAAATCACTCATTTTTTAAATATATATATTTTTTAATGTTTATTCATTTTTTGAGAGACAGAGACAGAGCACAAGCAGAGCAGGGGCAGAGAGAGAGAGAGGGAGACACAGAATCCGAAGCAGGCTCCAGGCTCTGAGCTGTCAGCACAGGGCTCGAACCTGCGAACTGCAAGATCATGACCTGAGCTGAAGTGAGTTGCTTAACCAACTGAGCCACCCAGGTGCCCCAGAGCCCACTTCAGATCCTCTGTCCCCCTCTCTTCTTGCCCCTCCCCTGCTTGCACTCTCTCAAAATAAATAAACCTCAAAGAAAGATTTTATATCTAATGTTTTATTTATTTATTTATTTATTCATTTAGAAAGAGACAGAGTGTAAGCAGGGGAGGGGCAGAGAGAGGGAGACACAGAATCACAGGCAGGCTCCAGGCTCTGAGCTGTCAGCACAGAGCCCGACGCAGGGCTCGAACTCAAATCATGAGATCATGACCTGACCTGAATGAAGTCAGATGCTTAAGTGACTGAGCCACCCAGGCACCCCTAAATCACTCATTTTTTAAAACTAATTAATTTTTTTCTTTTTAATTTACATCCAAGTTAGTTAGTATGTAACTAACTCAGTTATGTGGCGCAATAATGATTTCAGGAGTAGATTCCAGTAACTTATCCCCTACATGTAACACCCAGTGCTCATCCCACCAAGTGTCTTCCTCAATGCCCCTTGCCCATTTAGCCCCTCCCCCCAGCCACAACCCCTCCAGCAACCTAATCACCCTTTATTCTCACGGCTAAAACACAATACCAAACAGACAGATGTACCCTGGAGTAGGAGGCAGAAGAACCGATTCTGGTCTCAGCTTTGCTAGGTGTGTCTAATTGGACAAGTTACTCTGTTTTGCCGGGACTCAGCCTGGCTGTCTGCATAGTTAATAATAATAAAACATTGATTGAATGCTTAGTCCTGTACATGCCGAGCAGTGTTCTAAAGGCTTCTCAGGAGGGGCGCCTGGGTGGCCCAGTGGGTTAAGCGTCTGACTCTTGATCTCAGCTCAGGTCTTGATCTCTTGGTTTGTGAGATCAAGCGCCACTTCCCGGCTCTACAATGACAGTGCAGAGCCTGCTTGGGATTCTCTCTCTCTCGGCCCATACCCTGCTCATGCACACGCATGCACATTCTCTCTCTCGTTCTTTCTGAAAATAAATAAACATTCAAAAAATAATAATTGCCCAGCTGGATGGACAGGTTACCTTAACTCTGACCTCATCTCTCCCAGAACTGCCTGAGGCTTACTGACATTTTTTGTCAATAAAGACCCCGAGGGGCTATGCTCTTACAGCCTCTTCTCTTATGTGTTCTGTTGTTGAGACACTAAAGAGAGGCAGTATGATGTGATGAGGAGAAAGTTTGGATCCAACCTGTGAGGGCTCAGATTCGGCTCTATGAACTTAATAGCTGCGTGATCTTAGCCTGCACCTAGGCCTCTCAGCTGCACAAGGTAACACCCTGGGTGTCACAGGTTTGCTTTAGGGGTGAACTACCACGATGTCCATAAAATGTCTAGTGTGGTGCTTGCCGTTCAATACATTGTCATCTCCTCCTCCCGCTCCCCACTCCGTGACTGAGAAATCGCAAGTGTCGCCACTGGACCTATCTACTTAGTATAATTCAGGAAGCCTCTTATACCAAGGAGTAATGGAAGGATGGAAAGAAACTAACATCTGAGATTTTATGTCAAGTCATTTCAAACCTATCAGCTTCTTCTCACTGGGGCAGAAGTGACCCCTAAGTGTATGTTCAGGTTCTGTTGGTATGAACTAAGGTAAATTATTTGACCTCTTTGGGCTCAGTTCTTTCACCGGTAAGATGGGGGTCATAAATGTCACCTGACCCCAGGACTGTTGGGAGGATTACACGAGGTGATGCATGCCAAGTGCCTGGTGCATGCCAGGTGCTCCTGAGTGGTGGCTGCAGCTGCCATTATTCCCATTTTGGTTTCCTGAGCTTCCCTGGCCTCACTAGAAGCTTTCCTGACACCCTGAAAAGAACACCAACGTCATAACTTAAATACACAGTTGAGGGGCAGGACCTGCTCCCCAAATGACTCATTCATAACCACCCCAGCACAGGTCATGCCGTCAGCACAAAGATGACATCTTACTATGCTTGCACTTCCTTCCACCAATGTCCTGGGCTGGGGGCTGCTTCTGGCAAGGTAGCCACAGGCAGAATCTGTGAGT